>NW_021836797.1:0-22562 GCF_006345805.1 Octopus sinensis | reverse complement strand
GTTAATATCCTCGGTACGTACATCCAGTAAGGTCTTCCTTTGAATTCCTCTCCTTTCTTTACCAATCCTTCTAAAATCCATTCGGTTTTGCATACAATCACCATGGTTTCAGAACCAAAATAGAGTTTAAAGATACCTCCAAATTGTTTTCGAAGTTCCTTCATCTTTAAATTAATGTCTGTGGTTGTAGCCATCTGAGGAATATTTCCAATAATTGGAAAGGCTATTGGACCCGGGGGTAAATTGTAATTATATTTCGATCTAGTTATAAGCCATCGTGCTAGCAATAAAGTAACTACTCCAATCAGAAGACTTTGTATATTAATAGCTTCTACAAAATACGATGCTGAAACATCCATAATCCTAGGTTATTGCTGCAATAATGTATCTGTATTTTCGTTAAGAGCCCAGCCTTCTTTAGACGAGTGTGGTTTACTACCTATATACAGGTTTGTGCAGGTAACAAAATAGTTATACTTGCAGTCAACTGAATATAAGTAGGTTAGGTGTTTAACAACAAAGTTGTATTCAAAGTCTATTTCTGCAACCGAGGTCACTTTAAGTTCCAGCGCATGATTACTAAGCTCTTTAGATATCAATCTCAATCGTTGTTCTCACGTTTTCACCATGTAAAACCAATCACACGCACCACACACACACACACACACACACACACGCGCGCGCGCACGCACACGCACGCACACACGCACACACGCACGCACACGCGCACGCACCCACACGCGTCCACGCACACACACACGCACGCACGCGCACGCACACACACACGCACATGAATATATGCATGTGTGCGCCCCTGTGCGTATTGTGTGTGTTTGTATGCGCACGCCTGTGGGTTAAGTAAAATGTTGTAATGTGCACTCACATGTATACATGTTTATATACATGTATGTATTCTTTCTTTTGCGTTTCTCTTACTATTCCTGACAATTTTCGACTTCGAAATTATATTTCCCTAGCTGAGCTAAACTGTTAGGACCTAACGCTGATTTTAAATCCGAGTTATATCTGTGTGTCTGAGTATGTGTGTGTGTGAGTGTGTGTGTGTGCGTGTGTGAGAGAAAGAGAGGGGGAGTGATTCACATACTCACTCCTCCTTTCTCTTTCTCCACCCTCTCTCTTGCTCCATTAATGTTGTACTCAGTGTTTACATCGAGGTTGAAGTGTAAGAAAAGAGGACAAAGAGCATTTTGCTAGTTTAACCCATTTTAGAAATAGCGGAGGCTATCTTGAATGTCTGATAACAATATTTAGAATCCCATGTGTGTACGTGTGTACGTGTGTACGTGTGTGCACACACGTGCGTGCGTGTGTTTTTTTTGTGTGTTTGTGTGCGTGTTTGTGTGTTGTGTGTGTACAGCTTCGTTGGACAGACATGTTAGCGCGCCGGGCGAAATGCTTAGCGGGCGAAATGTTTATTTTGTCTGTCGTTACGTTCTGAGTTCAAATTCCGCCGAGGTCAACTTTGCTTTTCATCCTTTCGGGATCGATAAATTAAGTACCAGTTACGGACTGGGGTCGATGTAATCGACTTAATACCTATGTCTGTCCTTGTTTGTCCGCTCTGTGTTTAGCCCCTTGTGGGTAATAAAGAAATATGTATTTTGTCTGTCGTTACGTTCTGAGTTCAAATTCCGCCGAGGTCAACTTTGCTTTTCATCCTTTCGGGGTCGATAAATTAAGTACCAGTTACGGACTGGGGTCGATGTAATCGACGTAATACCTATGTCTGTCCTTGTTTGTCCGCTCTGTGTTTAGCCCCTTGTGGGTAATAAAGAAATAGGTATTTTGTCTGTCGTTACGTTCTGAGTTCAAATTCCGCCGAGGTCAACTTTGCCTTTCATCCTTTCGGGGTCGATAAATTAAGTACCAGTTACGGACTGGGGTCGATGTAATCGACTTAAACCCTTTGTCTGTCCTTGTTTGTCCCCTCTGTGTTTAGCCCCTTCTGGGCAGTAAAGAAATATATTAAGTGTTTGTACTTTTTTCAGGAATGTGTATAATTACCAATAAAACAAAATAAACACTTCATGACAAGAAATTTTGCTCTGAGATTCGTCCCCTACTCGCCTCTACAAACTATCAGATCAAAAATTACTGTTTACTGTATCATCTTACAGTTACGTTCTACTTTCTCGCTCTCTGTTTCTGCCTTTCTCTCTCTCTCTCTCTCTCTCTCTCTGTATGTATGTATGTATGCATGTATGTATGTATGTATGTATGCATGTATGTATGTATGTATGTATGTATGTATGCATGCATGTACGTATGTATGTATGTATGTATGTATGTATGTATGTATGTATGCATGTATGTATGTATGTATGTATGTATGCATGTATGTATGTATATATGTATGTACGTATGTATATACGTATGTATGTATGCATGGATGTATGTATGTACGTATGTATGTATGCATGCATGTATTTATGCATGTAAGTATGCATGTATGTGTGTGTGAGTGCGTGCATGTATGTGTATGTGTGTTTGTGTGCGTGTGTGTGTAACCCACAACTTCATATTTCGTGCGTGTGGTATTGGCAATGGTTGTCTGTTAAATCTGGTCTGACGACAAGATACGGGAATTGACTTGTTATTTCTAGCTTCAGCAGTCCTGTGGAAGGAAGCCTTGCACTTACCCATTTTTCCATACTCTAAGGTGTAATTTGTGGAAATGATGGCGGGTATTATTTTACAGAGGAACCTCCTGCATGGAAGTTCTATGAGTTGTTGCACAACCCCTGTAATTAGCTATGATAAAGGCCGTCAGACCACGACCTCCCTGTTATCTTGTCTATCAGCAACTACATTGTTGTTTTTTTTTTATGACTGTATGGTTTCAGATATTCTTGACTGCTATTTCAAGCACAGGCGGCGAGCTTGCAGAGTCGTTAGCACGCCGGGCGAAATGCGTAGCCGTATTTCGTCTGCCGTTATGTTGTGAGTTCAAATTCCGCCGAGGTCGACTTTGCCTTTCATCCTTTCGGGGTCGATAAATTAAGTACCAATTACGCACTGGAGTCGATGTAATCGACTTAATACCTTTGTCTGTCCTTGTTTGTCCCCTCTGTGTTTAGCCCCTTGTGGGTAATAAAGAAATACGTATTTCGTCTGCCGTTATGTTGTGAGTTCAAATTCCGCCGAGGTCGACTTTGCCTTTCATCCTTTCGGGGTCAATAGATTAAGTACCAATTACGCACTGGGGTCGATGCAATCGACTTAATCCCTTTGTCTGTCCTTATTTGTCCTCTCTGTGTTTAGCCCCTTGTGGGCAATAAAGAAATATATTTCAAGCACATCGAATGAATAGTTAGATTGTTGCCGTGAGAATATTCTCGTAATTGTTGCTTAACCCTCGTTACATCTTTATCTACGTTACATAACGTTCTTCCCATGACTGTCACGCTTTTTTTAATATACATAATGTGTCGTTCGTTTGTGACTACTAACGTGTTTCTTTATCCATCTCGGTTTATAATATCCAATATACACAAACGTCTGTAAGTCTGTGTGCTATTTGAGGAGTTTATGGCAGTGTTAGTAGTGTGTGTTCTGTGTTAAAGAAAAGACAAGTTGCTTGTGCTTAACAAACACAACGTAGAATCCACCCGTTTTGTGAATAGCGTTCAAGGCACGAATGCCTTTACAGAACAGAAAATATAGCATCAAAGTAAACTGGTGATATTCCTGTCTAAAAGTAACACTACAGCGAATCATAGTCATAAGTAACGCTAAGAAGATTGAAATATATAGTGGTGATATGCTTGCATAGTTTCCCTTGATAAACTAGGAAGAGAGTAAACAGATTGAGTTAGCAGTTGCCCGACCAACGAGATCCCGAGATGAGAAACAAAGAAGCACAGAGTAAAATCGTCAGACAAAGTAAGGAAATGTAGAAGTAGAATTGAATTCTGTGTTGTGGAAATGGGGGAAAATGCAAGGGGGAGGAAATAAAAGCGATGATATTTGTTGACATAAATAAATGACTGACCTTTCTTTTGGCTTAATATCTTCGGTACGTAGACCCAGTAGGGTCTTCCTATGAATTCCTCTCCTTTCTTTACCAATCCTTCTAAAATCCATTCGGTTTTGCATACAAACACCATGGTTTCGGAACCCAAATAAAATCTAAAGATATCTCCAAATTGTTTTCGAAGTTCCTTCATCTTTAAATTAATATCTGTGGTTGTAGCCAACTGAGGTATATTTCCTATAATTGGAAAGGCTATTGGACCCGGGGGTAAATTGTAATTATATTTCGATCTAGTTATAAGCCATCGTGCTAGCAATAAAGTAACTACTCCAATCAGAAGACTTTGTATATTAATAGCTTCTACAAAATACGATGCTGAAACATCCATAATCCTAGGTTATTGTTGCAATAATGTATCTGTATTTTCGTTAAGAGCCCAGCCTTCTTTAGACGAGTGTGGTTTACTACCTATATACAGGTTTGTGCAGGTAACAAAATAGTTATACTTGCAGTCAGCTGAATATAAGTAGGTTAGGTGTTTAACAACAAAGTTGTATTCAAAGTCTATTTCTGCAACCGAGGTCACTTTAAGTTCCAGCGCATGATTACTAAGCTCTTTAGATATCAATCTCAATCGTTGTTCTCACGTTTTCACCATGTAAAACCAATTGCTTGCAATAACTTTTGTTGGTGTTATATAATACCAAGTCAGCCTTGATTAAACAGAAAAAATATAGATAAGCAGTTTGACATATTGTGTGTCCTACAGGGGTTGGACAAAATAATGGAAACACCTAGCATGATAGTATCACAATTTTGAAATATCTATAAAACTGTTAAAAGCTTGTTCATTTTTATGTTTTTTTAATTTTTTTTTAATGTTGCTTAATACGTTTTGCTAAAATTGCTGTTTCTTTTCAGATATCATCAGAAAAAGGTAATTAGAGTTCATTAAAATGACTGATCTATCACTAAGTCCACCCGTTTTGTGAATAGCGTTCTAGGCGTTATGGCGAGAATGCCTTTACAGAACAGAAAATATAGCATCAAAGTAAACTGGTGATATTCCGGTCTAAAAGTAACACTACAGCGAATCATAGTCATAAGTAACGCTAAGAAGATTGAAATATATAGTGGTAATATGCTTGAATAGTTTCCCTTGACAAACTAGGAAAAGAGTAAACAGATTGAGTTAGCAGTTGTCCGACCAACGAGGCCCCGAGATGAGAAACAAAGAAGCATAGAGTAAAATCGTCAGACAAAGTAAGGAAATGTAGAAGTAGAATTGAATTCTGTGTTGTGGAAATGGGGGAAAATGCAAGGGGGAGGAAATAAAAGCGATGATATTTGTTGACGTAAATAAATGGCTGACCTTTCTTTTGGGTTAATATCCTCGGTACGTACATCCAGTAAGGTCTTCCTTTGAATTCCTCTCCTTTCTTTACCAATCCTTCTAAAATCCATTCGGTTTTGCATACAATCACCATGGTTTCAGAAGCAAAATAGAGTTTAAAGATACCTCCAAATTGTTTTCGAAGTTCCTTCATCTTTAAATTAATGTCTGTGGTTGTAGCCATCTGAGGAATATTTCCAATAATTGGAAAGGCTATTGGACCCGGGGGTAAATTGTAATTATATTTCGATCTAGTTATAAGCCATCGTGCTAGCAATAAAGTAACTACTACCAATCAGAAGACTTTGTATATTAATAGCTTCTACAAAATACGATGCTGAAACATCCATAATCCTAGGTTATTGCTGCAATAATGTATCTGTATTTTCGTTAAGAGCCCAGCCTTCTTTAGACGAGTGTGGTTTACTACCTATATACAGGTTTGTGCAGGTAACAAAATAGTTATACTTGCAGTCAACTGAATATAAGTAGGTTAGGTGTTTAACAACAAAGTTGTATTCAAAGTCTATTTCTGCAACCGAGGTCACTTTAAGTTCCAGCGCATGATTACTAAGCTCTTTAGATATCAATCTCAATCGTTGTTCTCACGTTTTCACCATGTAAAACCAATTGCTTGCAATAACTTTCGTTGGTGTTATATAATACCAAGTCAGCCTTGATTAAACAGAAAAAATATAGATAAGCAGTTTGACATATTGTGTGTCCTACAGGGGTTGGACAAAATAATGGAAACACCTAGCATGATAGTATCACAATTTTGAAATATCTATAAAACTGTTAAAAGCTTGTTCATTTTTATGTTTTTTTAATTTTTTTTTAATGCTGCTTAATATGTTTTGCTAAAATTGCTGCTTCTTTTCAGATATCATCAGAAAAAGGTAATTAGAGTTCATTAAAATGACTGATCTATCACTAAGTCCACCCGTTTTGTGAATAGCGTTCTAGGCGTTATGGCGAGAATGCCTTTACAGAACAGAAAATATAGCATCAAAGTAAACTGGTGATATTCCGGTCTAAAAGTAACACTACAGCGAATCATAGTCATAAGTAACGCTAAGAAGATTGAAATATATAGTGGTGATATGCTTGAATAGTTTCCCTTGATAAACTAGGAAGAGAGTAAACAGATTGAGTTAGCAGTTGTCCGACCAACGAGACCCCGAGATGAGAAACAAAGAAGCATAGAGTAAAATCGTCAGACAAAGTAAGGAAATGTAGAAGTAGAATTGAATTCTGTGTTGTGGAAACGGGGGAAAATGCAAGGGGGAGGAAATAAAAGCGATGACATTTGTTGACATAAATAAATGACTTACCTTTCTTTTGGAATAATGTCTTCGGTACGTACAGCCAGTAGGGTCTTCCTATGTATTCCTCTCCTTTCTTTACCAATCCTTCTAAAATCCATTCGGTTTTGCATACAATCACCATGGTTTCAGAACCAAAATAGAGTCTAAAGATACCTCCAAATTGTTTTCGAATTCCTTCATCTTTAAATTAATGTCTGTGGTTGTAGCCATCTGAGGAATATTTCCAATAATTGGAAAGGCTATTGGACCCGGGGGTAACACCTAGCATGATAGCATCATAATTTTGAAATATCTATAAAACTGTTAAAAGCTTGTTCATTTTTATGTTTTTTAAATTTGTTTTTAATGCTGCTTAATATGTTTTGCTAAAATTGCTGCTTCTTTTCAGATATCATCAGAAAAAGGTAATTAGAATTCATTAAAATGATTTATCTATCGGACTTTCAAAGAGGTCAAATTGTTGGTGCTTGTAAGGCAGACGCTAGCGAAACTAAAACAACTGAGATGTTTGGTGTATCAGGAAGAACTGTCCCAAAAGTAATGACAGCCTTTGAGAAAGAGGGAAACGCTCCTCATCGAAACAAATCTCCGGAAGAAAGCCATAACTTTCAGATAGGGACCGTCGGACTCTTACGCGAATTTTTAGAAAGGATCACTAAAGTACAGCTTCAAAATTACTGCAGAGCTTAATGACCACCTCCAGAACCTAGTTTCCACAAAACTGTTTATCTGAAGCTGCACAAAGCCAGATTTCACGGGAAGGCTGCAATCAGAAAACCGCTACTTTCAAAAACAAACGTTGCAAAGCGTTTAGAGTGGAGTAAAAACCTACAGAATTGGTACCTACAGCAGTGGAATATTGCTATTTTCCCCAACGAGTCATCCTTTACCTTTTTTCCGGCCACCGGCTGAGTATACGTGTGGAGACAGCCAAAAGAAGCATTCCAACTGTTAAACATGGAGGAGGATCTGTAATGATCTGGAGGGGGGGTCTATATCTTGGAAATCCGACGGCCCAATGGTTTCCTTTCATGGCAGAATTAAGCATTTTATCTGATCAAATTCATCCTATGGTTGCAGAACTGCTTCCGGAGGGAAACGCAATCTTTCAGGATGATAATGCACCAATTCACACAGCTAAAGTTGTTACTGAATGGCACGAGGAACATTCTAGTGAAGTTGAACATCTTACCTGGCCACCAAAGTCCCCAGATCTCAATATTATTGAACGTTTATAGTGCATTTTAGAAAAACAAGAAAGGAGTCGATATCCTCCAACAATCATCACTACAAGAACTGGAGACTGTTTTAGCCGAAGAATGGACAAAAATTAATTTGGGAACAATTCAAACTTTGTACAAGTTCATAACTCGTAGAATTGAAGTTGTAATTACTGCCAAAGGCGGTCCTACCCCATATTAAAGTAAATTTGTTTGAAATTTTATGGTGTTTCTATTATTTTTTCCAACCCCTGTATGTCCCCTCTATGTTTAGCCCCTTGTGATTAATAAAGAAACAGATAATCTATTTGTACACTTTGAAGAAAAAAAAAATTCAGGATGCCCTTGCAGTATGCCTGCTGTATATCTCGTCTGAAGAAAGGAACGTTATATTGCATCTCTTATTCGATAAGATGTTATATTAAAGACCCCCTTCGGTCATGAGTGACCATGGGTTTGCACCTAGAGAGTTACCCTCTGAGGCACAAGTCTGGGCAAGGTTGTTTTTATGGAAGACCAGCAGTCGCCCATGCATACCGGCCTCCCCTCTCCACGCCACCAGTGTTATCCAAGGGAAAGACAAAGGTCGATACAGCTTGGCACCAGTGACGTCGCAACTCATTTCTACAGCTGAGTGAACTGGAGCAACGTGAAATAAAGTGTCTTGCTCGAGAACACAACACGCAGCCCGGTCCGGGATTCGAGCTCACAACCTCACGATCGTAAGCTCGACGCTCTAACCACTGAGCCATGCGCCTCCACTGTTATATTAACCTCCACTTTTAGGAATTAATTCTGTTTTTAATCTATAAACGGAGGAACCAGATTCATGCTTCGAGTGACTGGAGATCTATACGAAATATTTCAGCATTTTTGAAGAGAACACTTATGAAGGGGCTTTTGTCTTAATCCTTTCCATTTCAGTTTCATAAACAAAATACCCGTTTCTGATTTTCATCAAAATCTGAGGATGAAAGAAAAGCTGGGGCTGCTGATTCTCAATTCTGTCAAGATATTCCAACTTATGCACCTTGTAACTTTCACACACACACACACACATACACCACACACACACACACACACACACACACACACACATACGCACGCACACACACACATACACACACACGCACGCGCACACACACACACATATACGCACGCACACACACACACACACACACACGCACGCACACACGCACACACGCACGCACGCACACACACATACACACACACACACGCACGCACGCACACGCGTCCACACACACACACACACGCACGCACGCACACACACACACACACACACACACACGCACACACACACACGCACGCACGCACACGCGTCCACACACACACACACACACGCACATGAATATATGCATGTGTGCGCCCCTGTGCGTATTGTGTGTGTTTGTATGCGCACGCCTGTGGGTTAAGTAAAATGTTGTAATGTGCACTCACATGTATACATGTTTATATACATGTATGTATTCTTTCTTTTGCGTTTCTCTTACTATTCCTGACAATTTTCGACTTCGAAATTATATTTCCCTAGCTGAGCTAAACTGTTAGGACCTAACGCTGATTTTAAATCCGAGTTATATCAAGCCAAATGTGATACGAGTCTCATTTTGAGGGCTAGAGTGTCACTGTAAGATCTTCATGTAGAATAAAAACATAACTCCTTTTAATTTCATTAATTAATTTTTCTAAAGTGCAATTGTTTATTTAGAATGGCATTTTATTTGCCTTAGTTACTGAGTTTGGCGTACTGTAGTTTTAAATTTTTTTGTGCGTTATATACAATGTATGCATTTCTCTATTAACCCTGAGCCGTCTAGCACATACCATATATATATATATATATATATATATATATATGTGTGTGTGTGTGTGTGTGTGTGTGTGTGTGTGTGTGTGTGTCTGTGTGTCTGTGTGTGTATGTAGAGATAGAGAGAGGTTATGAGAATTAATGGTGTCAGTGAGACCCAAAGGTGTCAGGTAATGCTGAGTAAGTGCTATGGATAGACCATAGTTAAGTTCCAGGTTTGGTGATTATGCGAATAAGGGGTCCAACGTGTGTATATAAATTTTTTTTCCCGTAATGAGATAAAAAACCAAGGTTGTGTAGATTTTAGAACGTTTATAAATAGAAGGTCGTACAGCTGTTTCTAGGATATTTATTTTATCCCTTCATCGGAGACGGTGTGAGAGGATGGTTAAGCAATAGTTAATTTAGATAAGATACGAAATAGAAAGTGAAGTGGAGGAATGAAAATAGATGTGAGATACGCAGGGATATTGTATTTATAGATCCATTATTTGGGCAGAATGGTAAACATATAAGATTCCAATACCTTATGAGCAAAATCAATAGTATTTAAAATTGGTCATTCCAAGTTTAGAGTTTATAGCCTCATATTGTCGTTAATTGCTCGAAATGCGGAGTAGATGAACAGCCGACAACTGATGAAGGGTCGTTCTTTAAGTTACTTGTCTTGCTTTCCATTTCTTTCTCTCGTTGCTCGCATACCCAAGTTTTCCTCCGTATTTCATGTTGCTTTCGTATTTCATGTTAATTTTTTAGTAAGATTTTAGTCTGTTCAAATATATAGTATGAATTTTATATTCAAACATAATATTTGCCTCTATGTGTCCATCTCTCCCACTATATCCCAGGAAAAAGTACCAAATATGGGGACGTTATCTGGAATAAGCCATAATCTAATCAAAGGTATCATAGGTGGCAATAAAAAAATCATTTTAAGAATTGCGATGTGCTTTAGATTGTGCTCATTACAGCTTTGACAATCACCAACTATCTTAAACATTCTCCTTATGGGTGTTATGTCCACGATTCCTTAACAACCGGAAGGAATCTCTCTCTTACTCTCTTGTAACATTTTCTTACTCACAGACCTGACAACTGATCTCTGAATGTATAGAATCTATATTTGCAAACTGTTAAAAATGTTATCCAAAGCGATGGCGATTAAAGGCAGCATGGGTTTCATCGTGTTTTGTTCATTTGGGAATTAGTGACAGGGTTCGACACAGGACACATGAAAAAAAACCCACTGCAATTCTGCTTCATCTTTCAGTATTTGCTGTCAGGCAAATCCTGCAACATTCTCTCCATGATCTCCAGAGCACGTTCGGCGTTATTGTACGTTCGCTCCAGACAATCACCGAGCATCTAAGAAGCTTCACTCGGTTCTCTAATACCTGATAATTTTGCAATTCACTGAAACCTTTTTGTGCCGCGTCTACTAGAAACTGAAAGTAGATAAAACAGTCACAGACCCAGGAAGGTCTATAACTGTATTATCTAAAGTAGAAACAGAGATAGTTTTGGTTTTTATGTTGACAGATTTTGGTAAAGGAATGTCATTATCGTTCCAGTAGGATCCCCAAGGTAGGACATACCAGTCCCATGTTGCTGAAACTTTTTCAAAAATAACAGAAAAGACAGCCTTTTGGTGTGCATTTCGACGATTTATATTAAGTCTGAAATTAGGTTAATAAAGAAAATTGTGACTCAAAGAAAATAATACTGGAGCTTTATTGATTGAATTAAACATTGCAACTACCATATGACTTATAATTTTATGAAGTTTATGAGTAGATACTACTGCACACATGTTATGTATTGTAGCATGTAGATCAATGTAATACCACTAATGAACAGAAATTTATGTTATTTCGTTAAATACCATTTAAAAAATAACAGCATTCTATAAGAATTTGATACCTTTGTACATCAAAGTGATATACTTTCAACTGTACAGCCAGTGAACTGTGAAGTGTTGTCCTCAAATATATAATACAAATATATCTCACAGTGGAATTGCACGGATATTATCATTCACTGGAACGTAAATAATTCCCGATTGTTTGCCTTCCATTGTCATTGGTGTTTCGTCAGGACTTTCCAATCTAAATCTTTGTAAGATATTTGAAAAAACCATGAAATTTTCAATATTGGCTAGTGATATTCCTGCACACATTCTGGGACCTACAAATAAAATAGACGATATAAAATACATAGCATAATTAAATGATAGAATATAATAAAGTTTGCATTTTAATAAAATATTAAATTTCTATTATACGACGAATAAATTTAAATATCATAGCTCTTGTAATATTTCAGAGAATAAAATATTTCCTGAATTAAATTTTAAAAGAACTCTTATCAATAATGAAGATAACATAAAGAGGCAAAATTTTGCTAATAAAAGGATGATAAATCTTAAGTGAGCAAAAGACCAAACTTTCGTAAGAAAGTATAAAGAATTAATAAGAAGCAGTAGAATATTGCTATTTTATTGACCCTGAAGTGATGACTGCCACCGAAGAACGATTCGAAGCAGGAGGATGTAAGCTAACACATAAAGTTTTAGCTATGACCTAGCAAACCGACCACGTGTGATCCTTAAACAGGATACCTCAATCTCCAAATGACACATTACGATTATATAAAAAGAAGTCACCATCAGTAACAAGATAATGTTATTGTCTTCCCTCCTGAATAGGCGTGCCCTATCATTAAAATCTATTTACAATACTTACCCAAAGAGAAAGGCATGAAAGCCTCATTTTTCTTTAACTCATTATCTTCATCAATCCATCTTTCAGGTCGGAATTCCTCTGGTTTATCCCAATAGTTCGGATCATAATGAGCAGCCATTAACATGAATTGAACAATGGTATGTTTTGGAATATCATAACCTCCTAGTTTCGTGTCTACCGTAGAGGCATGTGGAGCAGTGAGTGTAGCTGTGAAAAGAAATTTTCTAAATATTAATAATGTTGAGATAAATGGTAATTTGATATAGGCTGTCATAGGAGAGTACGTTTGGTGATGTAACATTGTAGTGCAAGGTTATGAGTTTATTTAGCTGTAAAACTTGGTTTCATGTTGGGAAGCTGACCAAATACATAGGTTTTTGCAGTCATTTTCGTGCGTTTGTCATTCAATTCGATTATCGGGTCATTCGAAAATCACAAAAAGAAAATAACGATAAAATTTAGCAACATGAAGTTAGTCATTCAAATTCGGTTTCCGATCATTCAATTTCGCACTACGGTCAAAGCATTTAGCATTTATATCATTCGAATTACCCATCGAAAGCATTCAAATTAGTCGGAACGCGAGGAAACGTCTTTTCGAGAATTCAAATTCCTTTCGGAGCAATCTATTTAACTAGTTTTGATTTTATCTCATGATAATTGTCATCATAATCATATGTTTTCATCCGTTGTTTACGCTTTAAGCACTCTATCGTGCCCATGTCTTTTCTATGTATTCTTTTATTTTTGCATAGGTACATGTATTTATTGTTAAACACTTCATGAAATTGCATTCCAGCCTTTTCAATGTTTTAAAGAAACTCACAAATACAACAAATGCTCATTTTCTTTGGATTTCGAATACTTTATCTCTCTCTATTTATAAACAGCAAAATGTCTGTCTGTCTATGTGTGAGTCCTTTATACAAATCCACAATTTTTCAGTTAGAGGGCTCGAACTGTCTATGGTCATTCAAAACCGTCCAAGGATGGTCGTGCACATCTTTACATTCCCCAGTCCCCCGCAAAGCCATTAAAAAATCAATAGAAGTGACTTTTTTGTGAATTTTCTATCCAAAACCCAATCAAAATGCCCGAATCTTGATATGCCAATTGAATGCCAGTTAGCTGTATGTGATTGGTTGGAGATTTGGACAGTAGTCGCGTGTATGTGCGCACGCACGCAGCTGTATATGCATGCACTAGCACTATGACCCGGTGTTACCGGGTCATAGTGCTAGTATTGTGATATACATATGTCTTGGTGAGAAAACTATATACTTCTTTGATTTTGCATTTTTTTTCTTTCATCAGGGGAAGGGTGTTATGTACACTAAGATAGCTATTGAATTAGTCTTGATAAGGAGAGTTCGTTTGAGAGGATTTAGCTGTTTATTTCCTTTGACCCTCCCTTGACAAAGGATCTAATAATTTGATATCGATATCATATGTGCGATGATTAATTTTTTTTCTCTCTTTTGTGCTAAAATCATTTCGTTATTGGACAAATTATAGAAAATATGGCGCGTGGAATAGCTTCCCTTTAGCAATAAAAGTTATGTCACTGCTTGCTTACCAACAGGAGCAATTCTCTGGACTTCAAGTAGAGTCGCTGCAACGTATGTCATGTGTTGTTTGTCTTCCATTGTGATTGGTCTATTCAGATCGGTGATCTGGAATTAACAATTCGTTATAATGGATATCTATATTTTGATACTCTAAATATGTGTGTGTGCGTTTGTTTGTGCGTGTGTGCGTGTGCCTGCTTGTGTATATAATCCATTCATTCTTAATACGGTCTGGTAAATTCGGACATGAATATGCTAATCACAGTTGCATTTCTGATTCGGAGAACACATCCTTCCAAAGGTATGTGTGTCCACAATGTGCTCTATTCATGATGGAAATGGGAAATTGAGACCCTGCAAGGTTTCTGCCTGGTTGTGTCTCTTCTCTCAAAGCCAGCTCTAAATCGATGATCTCGTCAAGAAAACTGGGTCTTATTTATGAAATGAATTGTTCTCATCCGGCGAAATACGACAGCGTTTAGCATATTTATCTTTGAATCAGACGCAACGACTTATGGATGGAAATGTGTGTAATTTTGTTTGCATATATACATGTGTGTGTGTGTATTTATGTATATACATACATATCTATGTATATGCATATGTATACACACACACACACATATATATATATACATATATATGTGTGTATGTATATATGTATGTATGTATATATATATAGTTATGTTGGTGCAAACAGAAAAAATATGCGTACTTTTCATCAATATTTAGCATTTTACTAATATTTTGCAGAGTTAACAGGGTGCGTCATACGCACACACATACACACACACATACAGTATTGAAGGTTTAGGTTGAGTATCGTGCGTTCGCATACGTCAAGGGTAAACTCACGAAGCTCTGAAACCTGGAGTCAAACTGTTACTTCTGCTAAGTATATATATATATATATATATATATATATATATATATGTGTGTGTGTGTGTGTGTGTGTGTGTGTGTGTGTGTGTGTGTGTATTTTTTGTGTGAGCGTGTGTATGTATGCATGTATGTATGTATGTAATATTTTGGACTAGTGTGTTGAAGTGTTGAGTAGAGTGCTGGCATGGTTTGGACGACGTGGTGTCAACCGCAGATCGAGTATATTTCGTGAGTTTGCCCTTGGTAAGTGCCAACGCAGAAGAACTCTCGGACTTTGTGTCAACTTCTCACTTTTGTAAATTATTGATAAAAATTTAAAATGAGGATCTACTTCAGTAACTCCGCAGTGTCAGTGAGATATCGATAATTGATTAAATAATCAGAAGTTGGATTTTTTGGTGTTAATCCTTATTAATGATCTTTGTTAGGCCTAAAATTCAGAACCATTAGTACAGTGCTACTTCAGAACCAGTACTACAGTCACAAAACAACATAAGTGTTAAGATACTTACTACGCAATTTTATATGCACGCAATGAAATATATTTTAATAAAAATTAAAATAAATTAGACATATAAATGAAAGAATCTGATATTTTACCTTCTCGATTTCTGCTCGACATTTGTCCTGTATATCAGGATATTTGGCCATATATATAAAAACCCAGATAAGAACGGTAGATGTTGTGTCCGATCCGGCCGTAAAAAGATCCATAATCGCCTGGAAAATATTCGCTTCTGCAACAGTAGGAAAAATATTTAACGATAAAAAACTTGATAACTATGTAAACCGAAACAATAAAATGTATATGTATGTACGTACGTATGTATGTATGTATGTATGTATGTATGTATGTATGTATGTATGTATGTATGTATGTATGTATGTATGTGTGTGTGTTTGTGTGTATGTATGTATGTATTGTTACGGAGGTGAATAAGCGGGAAAACGCTATGCCCTAGTTCCGTTGGTTGGAGTCTAACGGGCAGGGGAAAAAATAATGGTTTTTTGTCTTGTCAACGGCAAGGTTAAGATTAATGAGTATATGAAGTACCTCTGACCCTTACACGGTCAGGTAAAGCTGAAAAAATTGGAATGCCACCCTTTAAAATGCTACGAACTGGTGTTAGGGAGATCAGACAGCGAAGGGCCAGAGAAGGGTTCAGTTGGCAAGAGACAGACAGCGATACGGACGATCAGCCAAGAAGGTGGTGATGGCGAGAGGCAACGGCGAGGCGAGGAAGACAGGCAGAGAATAATGAGAAATTGGCAGGCGAGAGGTAGAGAAGAGGATGACAGCAAAGAAGCTGGACTACTATAGCGGGTTCAGAAACATTCACTATTGTTGTTTATGTTTCGATTTGTGTTTGGACTTTAATGTTGAATTATAATGTTTGAAAAAGTGACTCTGTAAAAAGAACGTGTAATCTGTTTAAGAAAAAATAAAAGAACTTGTAAATGTTTAAAGAAAATTGAGAACGAACTCACTGCGTAAGAAGAGAAGGAGGAGAAAAGAAAAGAGAAAGACTTTGTTTGATTCTGTATTGTGTTGCATGTCAACCAGTTGATTGTTTTTGAAATGTCGATTTGTGTATTACGTTTGTTTGATTTGTAAAGCTGTGAATTGTTAAATGCTTTTGTTTTTAAATGTATTTGAAATGTATTACGTTTAATTGATGTAAAATTATATAAATTGATGTTAAATGTAAGCAACTGCCTTCCGCTGTCTCTCACTTTTGGTGTTGTCGTCTCCGGTTACTGGTTTGCGTTCGCTGTCTAACTCCGCTTTCTGTGGTGGATTTCCGTTTGACTGAGCGTAGTCGTCGTCGCTGACTTAGGGTCCTGAGTCGAGTTGAGCACCCGACGACCTAACAGTATGTATGTGTGTGTGTATGTATGTATGTATGTATGTATGTATGTATGTATGTATGTATGTGTGTGTATGTATGTATGTTTGTGTGTATGTATGCATGTATGTATGTATGTGTTTGTGTGTGTGTTTGTGTGTATGTATGTATGTATGTATGTATGTATGATGTATGTATGTATGTATGTATGTGTGTATGTATGTGTGTATGTATGTATGTATGTATGTATGTATGCGTTTTTGTATATACGAGGCGGCACCAAAATGTTTGCAGAGTAGTTATATTTAATAAAGTATCATTCATTTACCTAAGTTTCAATATCATCACCTTCAAAATAGTCACCTAGTGCAGCAAGGTACCAGTCCCAGCGTTACTGTTACGTTTGGAATCCGTCTTCAAAGTCGTTTTTTGTTAGCGAGTCGAGGACCTTCTGTGATTCGTCTCGATCTCGACAAGTGTTAAAACGGTGACCTTTGAGGTGTATTTTCATCTTGGGAAAGAGATGGAAGTCCGCCGGTTCTGAATCTCGTGAGTTTGGCGAGAAATCTACGCAAGAGGAGATTCCGGCAACAGGGTGCGGTGTCATCGCGATGAATTCAATACTTTGTGCTCGGTTGCTTTAGCCGAATGTCTTCTCTTAAACGCTTCAAAACATCACAGTAAAACTCTCAATTAATTGTCTGTCCCTGGGTGAGGAATTCTCAAAGCACTATACCATAATTCCAGGGGTGACGCTCTCATCGTCTTCCACTTTTGAAGCGCCCTTGCCACTCAAAGCAGTGCGTACGACCCATTACTTCATTGCCATAAACTTGCTGAAGCATTCTGAATGTCTCTGTAGTAGACTTCCCAAGTTTAATGCAAAAAAATCACGCTGGCTTATTGTTCCACCTCCTATCCATGACAAATGTGCAGACTACATCATATACGGGCTCACAAAAACACAAATTTCTCCACTCGCAAAGTGAACACTGCGAAGTCTTTCGGCATACAACCTCGTGAAGGCCACTGCTGTCATGATGCATGCAATCGTGTGCTACCAGCTATTGGTATGCTACAGTACTAGTCCAGGAACTTTCTGATATCACCGAGTATATTTATTTATAAATTCTACAGATGAGGACAATGCACACACACACACACACACACACACACACACACACACACACATATATATATATATATATATATGTTGAAATGGAAAGATGAATTATCTTGTTACGGATTATTCAAAAGTTTAACCGATACCTGGGTAGCAAAAATCACAGCAGAAAAAACACGGTTGGAGATATGACCATATGGTGTTGCAACCGTGCGTTGGTGCGGATAATTGAAGTTTAATATAATTAGTGAATGGAAGAAATGGAGTTGAACGAAGATTGTACAAAAAACTTTTTAAAAATCTCTGAATAACTCTTGCAAGGGGAAATTACTCCCCTTAGGCGATTGGTCGGTTTTTTTAGAAGCAAGCGCTGGAATTATATACCCTCCTGATTCTTTGACGAGGATAATTTTAGACAAGCAGGCCACAGACGGACACACGAACACAGAATTATTTCAGCCGCCTGACAGGCTTTTTTCAGCAGTGCTCATTATCTAGGGCCCCTCGCCAACATACGGCGGCGCACACATAGGCTAGTATACACACACATGCTTTTAGGTAGGTATTGTCTCGCCCCTAAAAAATACAACCTGAATTCTTAAAATATTCAGAACATTAACTTTGGTCACACAGAACATCTCCACACCCCTTGTTCTCATTAATTCCTCACCTACTAGATTTGACCGCGGCCTGACCTGGATTTATTCCAACGGACCTTTCGTCGGCCCCCACCAATCCCCCGATTTCAACGTACATTGATAAACATTTTACCCATGGGCTCTTAAGGAGCGTCCTCGTTCGAATTGCTTTGCTGCGCCTTTGTTTTGTTTTGTTCTGACGACGTAATTCCTGGTTTTTCCTGAAGAGAAAGCTGCAATATGGTATCCTTATTTAATCAGAATTTGGAAAATTGTGGCCTTTGAAACATGTGTAGAATGTAATAAAAGGAATTCTGTACAATCTTCGTTCAACTCCATTTCTTCCATTCACTAATTATATATATATATATGTGTGTGTGTGTGTGTGTGTGTGTGTGTGTGTATGTAAAAAAATACAAACTGGGACAAGAACGCAAAACATTTAGAAGACGATACAAAAAATACGGACTGGACATTCGAAGCCTTCAATCTTCAGTCAAGAACTGGATCATTCTCGCAATTTCGGCTGATTAATCTTGAGATTGCTCAGACCTGGCCAGCCCCAAAGGAAAATCTAAGCCAAGCGCATTAGATTCCTTGGAAGAAAGCCTCGAATGTATACAAACAAGGACGGGAAAACGGACGATGTTACACGACTAAGAATACAAAAATACGTAAAAACAATAATGATAACACGAATAAGAATACGAAAATACGTAAAAACAATAATGATAATAATAAATAATAACAACAAAAATAGGACGTCACAGACAGGCGTCTTTTCGACAGGACGTGTGAACTTGAGCTGGCGCTTTAGTTAAATGCCTTGGGCAGAGAGAGAAAAAAATGTGTCTAGCCTGGACGGCTGCTGACAACGAAAAGGTCAGTTAGTCACGTGTGAGGATGAAGAGAAATTGCGAGGATGATCCGGTTCTTGACTGAAGATTGAAGGCTTCGAATGTCCCGTCCATGTTTTTTGTATCGTCTTCTAAATGTTTTGCGTTCTTGTCCCAGTTTGTATTTTTTTACATATACATATATATATAGCGAGCCCGCACCCTTTTTGGTCTTATATGTAAGTACATATTTACTTTATATATATATATACATACATATATATATATATTTATATATATATATATATATATATGCCACACGCTAGGAGAGACTCTTAAAGTCAAAACTAGCAAAATAAATAAACACATCGTACCGAATGCAACTCTCGAAGCAAGTCATTTAAAAACAGAATTTAGCTGCATACCACCGTGATTTCATAATTAGTAATGCACTTTTTACCCCTCAGTGCATGCATAATTCAAGATTTATAACGAATGAACAAAATCAACATACCAGGCGAACAACCAATGTATCCAACGTAGCATATAGAAATGCACACATTTTATACATCTATGTAAATGGCGGGTTTTTCGAATTGCATTTCAGTAACAACGTGCTTATTCGGAATAAAATTCAGTACTGAGTATACTCCGGTTAAATTTAAAATTTAAAATTAGGATAAAATCTTTATAAGAATTTATCAAGTAGTTTAGCGTGAAAAACCTCATAAGAGAAAATGATCTACCAATTTTTCACTTAAATATATTTATTTATATTATATAGAGGGCATTATTATACATAAATGCCACACGCAGGGAGGGACTCTTAAAGTCAAAATTACCAAAATAAATATAGAAGAAAAAGAAGCATAACAGTTCTTGTAACTCACCAGATAAAGATAGATTCACTGTTTGGTTCCCTCTCTAGTGTAAGTAAGTAGACGTCAACGAAATCTCTTATGTCGCCGACATTAAATGTTTCCTTATGTTCCCTGATTTTCTCTTTTATATAACTTCGGATCTTGTTGTTGTTCTTGATAATTTGTTCTAGCTATAGTGAAAAAAAATTAGCATCGGTGGCCTATGTGTCCAATTTAAAGTTTTATAGTATTTTGCTTTCATCTACAGTCATCAACGTTCTCCGTTGTAAAGGAATTTCCTCATTTTGTAGACAATAAAATAAACGTAATTGTTATACTAAGCCAAATCAATCAGCTATACTCATTAATTAACACAAATTGTATCCACGTTTTTCTTTAGCCACATTTCTAAAAGAGAATATTATTTACATGCATAACTGTCTTTATAATTAAAATATTTTCCTAAACAAATTGTTTTGTGTAAGTATAAATTCTTATGAATTATATAATTATATATGTGGGTATTTATTACTGGCAAACGTTACTATTGTCTTCATCGTAGGCCCAAATTCAAGGAGAATTAGTGATATTTTATCAGGCATAGAGGAAACTTAGCTTGCAGGTGAGGTGTAAATATGTAAAGGTAAATCAACATAACTGAGAAAATTATCAGCATCGAAGGCATCTAAGTACGAAATAATTTTATGATATGAAAGGCAAATTCTGGTACTATATTGTTCTGGCAATTTTCCTCTGACTCATTGAGTCCTCATAATAAGGGTATAATGGAATTTTGAGTTTATCGAAGCTATATTTTCTCGGTTCAGCACCTGATTTAATGATATTCAAATTTGAATAGGAAGTGTTTATACTTACGGGAGAATTCCATCGGAAAAATCTCAGGAATGGAAAGAAATTCTCTGGCATAAATGCACTTACATTGTTGAAGAAAAATCGTAAGTCATCAGCTATTTCTTGAAACTCTGGCTCACCAAATCTGATCCTTTAATTACGAAATATATGATATAACATCATATAATATAATATATATATATACACGTATACATGCATGCTAATATACAATACATCCATAATAAATGCATACAATTATGTTGACTTTTACTAACCTTTCACCAAATACTATATAATACACAATACTCAAAGAGAAATGTGCCTGCGGATCTTTCAGAGAAAACGGTTTACCATTGTGAGATTGAAAAGCATCGGCTAAAGTCTGGATTTCCAAATATATCTGCTCTTCTAGCTTTTTCTTACCCATTCCTAAATCTCGGAGTGTTGAAATAGTAAACTTTTTCAAGTCCTTCCATTCTTTTCCAGTGTTAAAGGCGATTCCTAAAACAATAGTGAAGAAAAAAAAAACATAATTACTGTTCCCTCTCTATAAGAGCCATGTGCTCAATAAATGAAACAAAGACGTTGGTGTTGCGTTGGTGGAGGTTTGGGGCTGTCGGATTACTCTTGTTATTAGTATGTATATACATTTAAGATGTGTGATAATAGAATGAACATTGCATATATTTCTGAAGTAGTATGCATGAACAAATAAACCCCTATATATAAAACTCTGAAGAATTTTACTAAGTTTTATCAGTTAATTCATTAAATAAAAAAAAAGAAAACCAAATATATCCAGTACCGCTGCCGTAGTCTCCTTTAGAGAGGCTTAGAAATATTAATATTTCTATATTTGAAAACCAGTGGATGTATTCCACTGAATTTAGGTAAATAATCCTTCGAACAGACGGTCAGTAGCGCCGCCTGCTGATTTCGGCTACTCTGCATTGATAAGGGGCAAATACCATGAAACTAGTCTGTAGATGCCTGACCAGATAGGGGAAGCGGCTGACCTGCCCTGTTCGAAGGGCATAATGGACACAGGTTCGTGTGTCACATAGCTAGCTGGAGGCATAGGCCGCTTGGAGCTAATCGACGGCAGCATCCGTCCTATATTTCTGGACTGCCACATTAGCTTGGTGATAACTATTAATATCCAGTATATATATATAGTTAATCCAAACATGAAAAAACAAAGAGAAGACACAACAACACGAGGACGTGGAACAAGTATAGTATTAATGGACGCCCAGGCATGAAGGAAAGAAGGAGGGTTTAACGTTTCGAGCGGAGCTCTTCGTCAGAAACATAGGAAAAGGAAAGATCCAAAGAAGGGAAGACGGAGGAAAAGAATTCGCCAACGGTACACACGCGGTCATATTTTGAATATATATATATATTGTACGTGCCTCATGGATGCATTTGGTAGACAGAAACTGAAAGCCCATT
>NW_021836796.1:5000-22455 GCF_006345805.1 Octopus sinensis | reverse complement strand
ATTAGTTCAGTTCGGGATTCCTGATCAAATGCTAAATGTCATAGTGTCCCTTCATAAGAACAAGAAAGTATTTGTTCTGTTAAACGGGAGTTAGTTTCAGCCTTTTGACGTTAAAAAGGGTAAAAACAAGGCTGTGTTTTGATTCCAGTATTATTTGCATTATTTCTTGCAGTAACGTTGGATCATGCTTTTCTCATGGAAGAGGGGGTGTATATAGACAGAGGGTTGCCTCTTCAACCAACAGTGCGTCAAAACAAGGTCTAAGGTTGCATTTCAGACAATAAGAGACTTAACTGTTTGCAGCTCATTGCCCCGCTAGTTGCTCATACATTCGAGTATATGCAACACATCATTAATAGATTTGCAGCAGCAGCAAGATCTTTTGGCTTAACTATCAGAATAAAGAAGATTCAACTGTTGTAACAATCCAGAAATCTTACCCAGCGTATTTGTTGAAAGCAAAGCTCTGAAAACCGTTGGTGCTTTCACATTTTTGTGTTCTACAGTAACAAGTGTTGCTAAGTTCGATAAGGAGGTCCAAACTCGTATTGGAAAGGCGGCCAATACAATTTCTTGGTAGTTTTATGATCGATTTTAGAATGCCCATGATGCCTCAGTAAGGACAAAAATAGACGTGTATACGTCAGTTATCCTAACAACATTTTTACATGGAGAAACGATCTAGATACCTTATCGTAAGCACATCAGTCAAATGAAAAGCTTTTATGCGGAAAGTCTTAGGCTAATATGCAAGGTTAGATGGGATGATAGAGTAAAGAATAGCACTGTCCTGGAAATATATGGAATACCCGGTGTAGAAACGTTTAAAATTAAGTCTCAAATGCTGTGGTGTGGACACATCCTTCGCCTGAATAATGGTCGAATGCAAAAACAAATGTTTTATAGTCAGCTTGAAAATTCAAGACACAATGAAGGACAAATTCAAAGATAATCTGAAACGCGTGAATATAAGACTAAAGGAGACTAAAGGAGAGAGTGTTTTTTGCAGCTTCAAAATTTTGAAACACAAAGGGTCCTTCATCAAGACCAATTAGAGAAAATTAGGAAAGTAGACCAACAGAAGAACAATCTTCCCGCCAGCCACCATTGTACAAATTGTGATTTCTCGGTTAGGTCACTTCTTGGTTCAACAAGTCATGCTCGTATCCATATTGATTCAAATAATGTAAATTGCCTGTGTGGTGATCGTCTTTGTGAATCGATTGCTGGCCCGAGGACTAAAATGACGAGTCACCAGCTGAAGTGAATGAACTGTAAACATTGGTTAATAGTAGTATGCGCATGTTGGCGATTGTCTCTTTGTCTGTTGGTATTATTTTCTGGTAGGACCACCTTGTTTGTTTATGTGTTTCTGCTCTTATTACATACATACATACACACACACACACACACACACACACACACACACACACATATATATATATATATATATATATATATACATACGACGGGCTTCTTTCAGTTTCCGTCAACCAATTCCACTCACAAGGCTTTGTTCGGCCCGAGGCTATAATAGAAGACATTTTCCCAAGGTGCCACGCATTGGGAATGAACCCGGAACCATGAGGTTGGTAAGCAAGCTACATACTACACAGCCACTCCTGCGCCTTTATATATATATTTATATATATGTTTAAACTCAAATACACACATATATAAACATGTGTATGCATATGCATATATATATATATATATATATATAATCAGACACATATCGACACAAGTGGAAAATAGTGAAAAAACTGAAATCAATAACATTATTCAAAACAACAAACACAGCATAAATAAATAAATTAATTAACATACACAACCAGATAAACAAATAAATAAAAACAAGATCTCACACATAAATACACACATGTGTGTACATATATATATTAAAATATCAAATAAACGGGAAAGATAGAAAGACATGAACCTGGCAAATTCTGGTCGGGACAGTGTCATGAAAACAGAATCCCTAAACTCATTAAGTCGCTGTCTCACCTCCCTGACCCCTGAAACGTTCCCGACACAATCTTTCAAGAACATTAAATATGTATAACAACTCTTAACGAAACTTTATTGTAAATGAAAGCCGTCAACGACATAGGTTCCCAAGCATAGCATGACGGGATCGTAGAGAAGGGGTGGGAGGTGAAATGTGTGCGCGTGCGTTGTGTGTGTGTGATTATGAGGTGAAGCAGACATTTTTTTTTATGGATTAATTTTGCTTTTTGTATTTTATACAGGGTGTCGCTAACGTGTTTCATATTTTTTATGTTTTTCTCTTGTTTTTCTCAGGCTTTGTTCTACAGAATATTAATAAATGAAAAACGGTGTTAGATACAGAGACACAGATATAATTATAAATACACACACACACACACACACACACACACACACACACATTCACATACATTTATAGATACACACATAAATATATATATATTAACATACACACACACACATATATATACACATACATACACACGCATACATTTATAGACACATACACACATACATATATATATCTATCTACATACACACACATATATATACATACATGCATATATATGTCTACATACACACACACATATATACACATACATATATATATGTGTATATATATATATATATGTATGTATGTATATATTTCTACATTCATGCACACACATATATGTATATATCTGTATGCATATATTTCTACATACAGACACACATGTGTATATATATATATATATATATATATATAGATTTATATATACATACAGACACACGTGTATATATATATATATGAACACACACATACACACAGATATATATATTTATGTATGCATGTACGTACGTACGCTTACGCTCACACATAAAACTGCCCCAAATTGACGCTATTATATTGTTTAATAATCCCGTTCAATATTACATCGTATATAAAATCTGTTTTATTGCTTTCGGTTTTTTGTTTTCACACTCTGTTTGTTTAAATAAATAGACAGCATGAAACAGTCGGCAGACATTCGTTTCTCACCGTTGTTGACCTCAAAATCTCTGTGTCTGTGTGTATGTGTGTGTGTGGGCGCTTTTTTTACTCATAAAGATATTGTAAAAATGCTGACGCACGCACGAAAACGAAAAAGAAACAGACTTACACACACGCGCGCGCACGCGCAGAAATTATATCTATTTCTTTATTCTTTTACTTGTTTTACTCATTTGACTGCGACCATGCTGGAGCAGCGCCTTTAGTCGAACAAATTCTTTGTAAGCCTAGTGCTCATTCTATCGGCGGGCTATACTCGAAAATTTACGGTAGTTCCAATATACAGAAGACAAAAGACGAAGACAAGTGACAGAGCAGCAAGCAGGTGTATTAGTTTGACGCACAGGAAGAATGGAAAAGTCTTTTACGTTTCAACTCTACGCTCTTCGACAGAAAGGATTAAGAGGGGGAAAAAACAGAGAGAGAAAAATAATATAGGCGCAGGAGTGGCTGTGTGGTAAGTATCTTGCTAACCAACCACATGGTTCCGGGTTCAGTCCACTGCGTGGCATCTTGGGCAAGTGTCTTCTACTATAGCCTCAGGCCGACCAATGCCTTGTGAGTGGATTTGGTAGACGGAAACTGAAAGAAGCCTGTCGTATATATGTATATGTGTGTGTGTATGTGTTTGTGTGTCTATGTTTGTCCCCCCCACCATCGCTTGACAACCGATGCTGGTGTGTTTACGTCCCCATCACTTAGCGGTTCGGCAAAAAGAGACCGATAGAATAAGTACTGGGTTTACAAAGAATAAGTCCCGGGGTCAATTTGCTCGACTAAAGGTGGTGCTCCAGCATGGCCGCAGTCAAATGACTGAAACAAGTAAAAGAGTAAAGAGCATGTCGGGATTAACGGTTCATGATGTGGTACCACTTTGAATAATTTTTGGTCGAATGAATCAATCGCACTGCTTCTTGTTTTTAAGCCTGGTAATTATTCTAACGGACTGCTATGTTATGGGGACAGAAACACACCAATGCCGGTTGTCAAGCGGTAGTGAGGGACAAACACAGACACAAATAAAAACATAACCACACACACACGCACACACGTGTTATCATTGCACACATACACACACACGCACACGCAGACCTGCGCGCACGCACATATCCACACTTACACACACATACCTCCTCTTGCACTCTCCTGTCTTTGAAAGAACTTTTCGTCACCCATTCTCTTCCGGTCATTCAAAATGTAACCGCATGTGTACCGTTTCCTTCGTCTTACCTTCTCTGGATCTTTCCTTTTCCTATCTTTCTGACGAAGAGCTCCGCTCGAAACGTTAAACCCTCCTTCTTCCCTTCCTTCCTGAGCGTCCAATAATACTATATTTGTTCCACGTCCTCGCATTGTTGTGTTTTCTCTTTGTGTTTTCATGTTTGATTAACTTTAGATATATATATATTATATATATATATATATATATATCTATATATATATATATTATATATATATATATATATATATGATAACGGTTAATTCCAACAGAATGTGGCAGTACTATAAAGGACAATATTATTATTGTTTTAGCCCCAGGACAGGAAACATCTTTTCCAGCTTGCTATCGACATACAGTTTGTGTCCGTATAGCATTTGCATGGGAGATCATCGCTCCCATTTCTAACCTTACGGGATAATCACAGACCTAGGCTTCTGGGTGGTTACCCGTCCTCAGTGTGAGACAACCACAAGCTAGTGAAGGAAAGCTCTTTCCACTCACAAATACTATATATTCTTTTAGCGACACACATTTGCTGATCTCATAAAGAGAAAAACAATTTATTTTAAATCTCTGCACGAGGCGTAGGAGTGGCTGTGTGGTAAGTAGCTTGCTTAGCAACCACATGGTACCGGGTTCAGTCCCACTGCGTGGCACCTTGGGCAAGTGTCTTCTACTATAAAGCCTCAGGCCGACCAAAGCCTTGTGAGTGGATTTGGTAGACGGAAACTGAAAGAAGCCCGTCCATATACATGTATGTATGTGCGTGTATGTGTTTGTGTGTTTGTGTTTGTCCCCCAACATCGCTTGACAACCGATGCTGGTGTGCTTACGTCCCCGTAACTTAGCGGTTCGGCCAAAGACACCGATAGAATAAGTCCTGGGGTCGATTTGCTCGACTAAAAGGTGGTGCTCTAGCATGGCCGCAGTCACATGACTGAAACAAGTAAAAGAGTAAAGAGAGAGGTATACAGTAACGGTACAGAACAGTAAAGTTTATACGCCAACAGAATGCGGCAGTTCCGTAAAGGACGACGTTATATAGGGATTGAGAGGAAACGAGATGACGTTCAATGTCCGTCTCAATATATTCACGCTTATGACCTTACAACAGGAAGATCAATTCATATTATTAACAGCTGATCAAGGGTCGATATGCTTGTCTCTTCGATGTACATCCTATGTATACAAGTCAAATTAACAACACCAACAACAACACAACGTTAATGTAGACATAAAAAAAAACTGTACCGCCTGATTAGTAATTCAAATATAAAATTTCAAAAAAATATCAATAAATCTACCTATTGTCTATATTATAATTGTCTGAACTGCCATATGTGAACTAATCATTGTCCAATATATAATATTATGTGCTGTATTATTGATGTATTTTTTCATTTTTTAATTTTGAGTTTTTGATCAGCTTTTTTTTTGTATGTGTGTTACTGCCCCGATGTTGTTAATTTTGCCTGAATACAAGATACAGTGAAAATCCTGGACATAAAAAGATCGAAATCTCATCAGATGTTAATGTGTCTGCGGCGGTAACGTGATTGCAAGATCACGCCATATTATATATCACCGTGGTCACCGTGACTGACCAGGCTATCATATGTTGCTACACATCGCTGGTCACAATGCGCTTCGCATTGTTTTAGCCTTCAAATGACGCCACCCCGCTGGGTAAGCGAGCAGGCCAACAGAAGAAAGAGTGAGAGAAAGTTGTGGCGAAAGAGTACAGCAGGTATCACCAACCATCCCCTGCCGGAGCCTCGTGGAGCTTTAGGTGTTTTCGCCCAATAAATACACACAACGCTCGGTCTGGGAATCGAAACCGCGATCCTACGACCGCGAGTCCGCTGCCCTAACCACTGGGCTATTGCGCCTCCACACACACACACATACACATACATACATACATACATACATACATACATACATACATATATATAATATATATATATATATATATATATATATATATGACATGGTTCGGCAAAAGACACCGACAGAATATGATGTAGGCTTACAAAGAATAAGTCCTGGAGTCGATTTGCTTGACTAAAGGCGGTGCTCCAGCATGGCCGCAGTCAAATGACTGAAACAAATAAAAGAGTAAGACGGAAAATAATGTTTATTTAATATATATATATATATATTATATATATATATATATGTATAGTAAAATAAAGTTCCTTCCCGAGTCATATAGACACATAACAGTCGGTTTCCGGGTATCCATGACGTATATATTCCCCGCCTGGATGGGATGCTAGTCCGTCACAGGTTTACTCACTTTTGCCAGCTGAGTGGACTAGAACAACATGAGATGAAGTGTTTTGCTCAAGAACACAACATTGAAACTTATATATATACTAGCAGCGTTGCTCGGGCTTGTTTTCTTTTCGACCCTTTAGAATTGGAAGTTTTGAAAAGTAAAAATTTTGCATTATGTAGCTTGTTATTCTCTTTAAGTGAACATTTTTCTGGTTGAAATACACCGACAAATGGCGACACAAAAGTAAAAAAATCGTAAAAAATAGGGATTTTCATAGAAAAAAGGCAACTTTTCGATGTAAATAATTTTTGGTGTTAACATGGTCCGATTTAAATTTTATCTTCTATGGAATGAAGAGCAAGCCTTCTTCTATCATACTCTCAATTCTGGTCAACTTGCACCGCAGGGTCTCGGAGGAGATAGTGTTAGATGAAGGCTACCAAACTTGCCATACAGGCAACTTCAGCTTTATATATATAGATGTGTGTGTGTGTGTGTGTGTGTGTAAATTTAATAAATAGCTGAATGTGGAAGATGGAAATTTCTTTGCTCAAGGTTTGCCCAGTGAAGACTGACCTGGGGTTAAACAAGAGAAACATCAATGGCCAACCGGTGCCACCACCACTAACAACAATAGCAACAACACATCATCAACTACACTACATCACCACCACCACCAACAACAACAACAACAGCGCCACCACTACCGCCTCAGACAAATACGCAGTGCTTAAATACTTGGAAGCATTCCTCGAAATTCGATTGCTCTTCTTTGGTAACATGGAAGCAGAAATGGAGGAGTGGGGTGAGAGAGGAGGAGAAGGAAGAGGAGGTGGCAACAGAGGAGGAGGAGGAAAAGAAGAAATGAGAAATGAGGAATTATCGGGGAAGGAAGGGCAAGAGGCGGTGGAGGCAAAAAAAAAAATAAATAAAAAAGGAAAAGAAGAAAGAAAAGAAAAAAAACCCGCAGATTTCCCCATGGAACGGTACAGTCGTTCTGATTAGGTTTATTAATTCTGAAATTATTGGCAGAATGTGAAGAAAGGTGTATGTATGAAATGTGTGTGTATATATATATATTACACACACATACACTGTAGTATAAGCAAAGTCATATATATACTTGATTATGCATATATTTGCACATACACACACACACACACACATATATACACGTATCTTTTTATTTTTATTGTTTTACTTGTTTTAGTCAGTTGACTGCGGCCATGCTGGAGCACCATATTGGGTTTCAGACAAACGAATCGACTCCAGGACTTATCTGTTTTGAAACGTAGTAATAATTATTCTATCGGTCACTTTGGCTCAGCGGCTAAGTTACCGGGACGTAAACGAACTAACACCGGTTGTGAAGCAATGGTGGGGGACAAACACAGACGCAAAGATACACACACTTAGAAATTATATATATATATATATATATATATGACGGGCTTCTTTCAGTTTCCGTCTACCAAATGCACTCAGAAAGCTTTGTCGGCCCGAGGCTATCGTAGAAGACACATGCCCAAGGTACCACCCTGTGGGACTCAATCTAGAACCATGTGGTTTGGAAGCAAGCTTCTTACCACACAGTCATACCCTCTCCTAAAATATTTACAGGTTCTGGTGAGGATCGAACCAACGACCTTCTGCGTGTAAAACAGACTTAATAACCACAACACAACAGAAGGCGCGTGCAAATATATATATGTACATATAGAAAGATATACACATAGAAGGTATTTGGCCAAAATTTAAGGATTTTTATGTCCGTATTACTGAACAGTTAGCGGCGTTGGAGAGCATAATGATTTAGGTTGGGTAGATCAAAAACCCGTTGAGTGGACTATAAGGCAGTTGGCGGAAACGTTAGAACGCCGGGCGAAATGCTTAGCGGTATTTCGTCTGCCGCTACGTTCTGAGTTCAAATTCCGCCGAGGATTAATGAAAGGATATTTGTTATTTATCTAACGATCACTCTGAAGGTGACCGTGCTTTAACAGTAAGCTACCAGGTGTAAAACATTCGTTTTATTATCCATGTATAGACATATATACACATATACGTATATATATAGACATATACATGTATATACATATGTACACACATATATATATATATACATATATATATATATATATATAAACACATACATATATACATATATATACACATGTATATATACGTATATATATTTACACACGTATACACACACACATATATATAACTCATTAGTGCCGGTTGCCAGGTGATGGTGAGGGACACACTCTCTCTTTCTCTCTTTATGTCTCTCTCTCTCACACACACACATTTATATATATATATAATATAAAAGATGGAAGATATTGATCACCTGAATCGTTTCGACCTATCGAGCATCGATCCCTCGCGGGTAGGATACTGCACAACTGGTTTAGGTGTATCTACCGGTATTGATGTGTCTCCTCAAGAGATTTGAATAGGTATTTTGTTAAAGGAAATTGTTTTGCCCTACTTAGTACTGCATTTTTTCTTCTTGGTCTTCGCAGATAGAAATGACAAATTAACGGATACAAATTAACGGATCTTCATATAAAAGATCTATAACAAAATCAGATACAAAAAGAGACCAATAATACAATAATGCGATAAAAATGATTACATATAACCGCCAGCAGATATGGATGTACAGCCATATCGATTGGTCTGATAATAAAAAGATTCTCGTTTCCTCCATCACTCTCTCACTAATCAAATACCCAACGAACACTGAATCAATGATCGTACTTTACCAGTAAATTACCATGTGTATACCATACAATTTATTAACTACTATTTATATATATATAAAAAAAAACTAAGAACAAACACAAGAAAAAAATAACAAAAACACGAGGACGTGGTACATGCAAACTATTAGCAGACGTTCAGGGAAGGAAAAAAAGGTGGTTTTACGTTTCGAGCAAAGCTCTTCTTCAGAAGCGGGAGAAAGTCCACGAGAAAAGGAAGACGGAGGGAAAAAAATCGATATATGTATGTATATATTTATATCATTTAATGTACACAGTGTCTAAAATAAGAGCTACTAATAGTTTCGTGTCATGGAGACACTGAGATTAGCCAGATTTATATGACGTACTTTGTGTCTCAAAGCAATCTTCAGACTCAGAGCACGTGATTAGTTCTGTATAAAAACCAAGACGTTGGTACATGATCCTAGCTTAACGGAACAGTAAACTACACACACATATACACACACACGTTACCCTAATGTTTTTTTTTTTATGTACAGTTACGAGAAAAACAATTTTACGTTAAATTGATGATATACTCTATATTTTTGTGAAGAACAAATTTATTAGTTACGGAGATGTACTTGCATAGCAAGTGACTTGATCTGAGATCGTGTGCTGGAATGAAAATAATTGCAGCGTGGAAGGTGTTTATAAGCCATTTAAGAAACAAACAAAACCGTTCGATTCAATTCAGCATTTAAGTTTAATTTGTCAGATACAGCACGATGTTTTGTCAGTGAACAGGTCGTGGTCTCAAAGCGACGAAAATATTTTGACAAATTAAACTTAAATGTTGAAGTGAATCTAACGGTTTTGTGTGTTTCTTAAATGGCTTATAAACACTTTCCACGCTGAAATTTATTAGTCTTAAACAAGATTCGGCCTGTTAAGCTATCGTTGGGAGTTCGATGATAGCTTAATTGGTCGAAACTTCGAAGTCACTGTCAACCTTCTTGTTTAAGAATTTTGTGTGTGTGTGTATGTGTGTGTGTGTAGTGACAGGCTTCTTTCAGGTTCCGTGGACGAAATTCACTCGCAAGGCTTTAGCCGACCAGGGGGCTGTAGTAGAAGACACTTGGCCAATGCGTCGCGCAGTGGGACTGAACCGAAGACCATTTCTGGTTGAGAAGCAAGCATCTTACCACGCGGCCACACCTCATCCAACCACGCATACGCGTACATTCACGCAACCTATACAAAAAAGCTCAAACACACACACACACATACACACACACACACACACACATACACACACACACACACACACACATACACACACCACACACACACACACACACACACACACACACACATTGAGTTTATTGTTTGCTATAGATCAGTAAAGTGGTGAAAATTATTGGGCAATTAAAAAAAGTTAATGAGAGGAATGAAACTGATCGTTTAAAGCCATTAATAATAACGTTGAGCAGCTGTTGATTGGGTGGAGAAAGAGAGGCAGAATGAGAGAGTGAGAGAGAAGGAGGGAGAGACGGACGGAGAGAGGGTGAGATTGTAAAAGAGAGAGAGAGTGTGTGTGTGAGTGTGTGTGTGTGTGTGAAAGATGTTCGTGTCTCGTTGACATTTAATGAGACTTCTATTGATCTCCAGGACCAAGTATTGAAAGACTCACACACACACACATACACACACACACACTTACACACACACACACTCACACACACACATACAAACACTTACACACACACACACTTACACATACACTCTCATACACACACATACTTATCCACACACACTTACACACTCACATACACTTACACACACACACACGCACACACACACTCATATACACAGAAGCACCAGACGCAAGTCAGATTATTGCTTTCTATATTCAGGACGAGAGACCTGGCCATCGATCACTGGACTACAAGACATCATCATCATCACACACATATATATACACACACACACACATATGTGTACATATACATATACACGCACATACATATATATATACATAAATATTTAATCATGTACATATACAAACATACATATATACGTATACACATCGAAACATGCATACACACACACACACACACACATATATATATATATACATGTATATATGCAGGTATATGTGTGTGTGTATATTTAAATGCCTATATATATGTGTGTGTGTGTGTGTGCATTTTATACACGTGTATGTATATACACATAAACACATTTATGAATACACAAATACAATGAACTACATATACATAGATACTCATATGTATAGTGATAGATACACGCATACATATACATATTTACACACATCTACGCACATATACAAACATACATATATACGTATACACATCGAAACATGCATACACACACACACACACACATATATATATATATACATGTATATATGCAGGTATATGTGTGTGTGTATATTTAAATGCCTATATATATGTGTGTGTGTGTGTGCATTTTATACACGTGTATGTATATACACATAAACACATTTATGAATACACAAATACAATGAACTACATATACATAGATACTCATATGTATAGTGATAGATACACGCATACATATACATATTTACACACATCTACGCACATATACAAACATACATATATACGTATACACATCGAAATATATACATACACACACACACACACATATATATATATATATATACACGTATATATGCATGTATGTGTGCGTGTGCATTTATATGCATATATGTGTGTGTATGAGTGTATTTTATACACGTGTATTTATATACATATAAACACATTTGTGAATACACAAATACAATGAACTACATATACATACATACACATATGTATAGTGATAGATACACGCTTGCATATACATATATACACACATCTACGCACATATACATACACATGCAATCATGTACATATACAAACATACATATATACGTATACACATCGAAACACATGCATACACACACACACACACATATATATACACGTACATATGCATGTATGTGTGTGTGTGTATTTATATGCATATATATGTTGTGTGTGTATTTTATACATGTGTATGTATATACACATAAATACATTTATGAATACACAAATACAATGAACTACATATACATACATACACATATGTATAGTGATAGATACACACATACATATACATATATACACACACATCTACACACACATGCATGCAACTGCATACACATACACACCCATTTACACTGCAGACGTAATAAACATACAATAGCATTTAATACCCAAGATGAAAAGAACCGCGGGCTATCGATTAAATGGGCCCACACACATACACACATACACATAAACACACACACACACACATCAATATCCGTTTTGAGATTTTTATTTTGTTTACTTTTTATTTATTTTGTTGTTGTTTTTTGTAATTTTTGTTGTCTTTTCAAAAAGCTGACAGACTGGTATATGAAATCGATATTGTATTTTGTCTTTGATGTTTGAATATCGGTGATTTCTCGGGACATAGGTTAAATCGCTCACAGTCGAATGTGTGTGTATGTGTGTGTAAAGGTGCGTGGATTAGTGGTTAGAGGTGTTCGGATCACGATCGTAAGGTCGCAAGCTCGATACCTGGCCGCGTGTTGGGTCCTTCAGCAAGGCATTTTATTTCACGTTGCTGCAGTCCATTTTCGCTTGCAAACATGAGTTGTACCCGTAATTCAAAAGGACCAGCCCCCAGTCATATTCTGTGTCACGCTGAATCTCCCTGAGAACTGCGTTAGGGATACACGGATCTTTATCTTTTGACCTACAGATTTAAAAAATAATTTTTGGTAACTAAACACTTTCAAACTTCGGACACTGGTAGAATGTGTCATATTAAACATCTTTTACTCTTAGCATTTTGGGGGAAAACTTATATTTACGAAGTTATTTCACGTTAAAGTTCTCGTATTTCGGTAATTTTAACCAATCAATATCGTGTATTCAGCTGAATAAAATCACTACTGTTGTTTGTCAACAAGAACTTCCGGTGGTGTATTTTTCGTTTTTCACTGTTATTTATGACAACCTTAACGCTAACCCTATAAAACCCTAACCCTAAAACATTGAAACCAGTACAAACGCACGAACGATGTCATACGAAAAATACACCGCCGATAGTTGTTGTTGACAAACAACGGCAGTAATTTTATTCAGCTGAATACATGTCATGCTTTACCACACGGCCACGCCCACGGTGGTGTAACTGACCAATCGAAATGTTAACACCTGTATCTTAAGCGTGAGATAGAGGTAAACGGGATCCTTGTGGGAGCCCGTATGATACCTTGTACCCGTAATTCGAAGGGCTAGCTTCAACACGCTAAATCAACCAGAAGATTACGCTTTGGGTTTATGGATTACCAGAGGATTATACCCGACTGCCCGAAGATTATATCATTGGTAAATGATGTGCTTGTAGATTACACTGCTATTTTACATTGTAACGAGGCGGCGACGTGGAATTGTTTCTAGAGCGTTGGATAAAAGACGTTGCGTTGTTTCAGAACAATAAGTTCTGAGTTCAAATGCTGCCGAGGTTAATAGTTTCTTCAATTATCCTTTCAGGGCCGAGAAAATGTACAAATACAGGGTTAGTGGAACTGTTAGAGATCCAGGTGTGTTATCTTGTGACAGGTGTTAGTGTGACGCTTTGCATTCATGGCCTTTCTCTTGGATAAACATCAGTGATGGGGGAAATGGAAGGTCAACTGATTGTCTTCCTTCCCACAAAAGCTTACCCAGGTCTGCCCAAATATATGTAGGTGTATGGGGTCAACCATAAATTCACAAGAATTTCCCTGCTAAACCTAATGTTGGTTTGAGAAGACCCCAATATGATCCAGTATAACGAAAACACCATGTGAATATGAAATGGGTTCTCTTCTCGAGAGCTACGCCGCTGACGAAAGACAACTGATATCACTTGTTTCAGTCATTTCCATCTGAGATGTTTTTTTGCTTCAATTTCTGCAATTTCAACCGATCAATGACGTCTATTGAGGTGAAAACATTCTGTGCCGTATGAATATGCCCCTCGTTTAAGAAACAGTTTGGGTTTATTTACATTTGTGAAGAAAAAAAGATACCCTTCCCCCCACCCCTAACCCTAACCCTAAAACAGATTGAAATGCAATAGATCGATACTAGGGTCATAATTATGGGTGACAATTTCATATGACACCGCTAGAAAAAAACTGCCGTTCAAACAGAAAAGATCCCCTCCTCATAACTTAGCGGCTCGCTATAAAAGAAGCGAATAGAATAAGAACCAGAAGGGTCGGTTCAATCGCAGCTACACTTACAAGGCAGTGCTCCAGGAAGGCCGCAATCCTGTGACTAAAACAAGTAAAATGAGAAGAGGGTGAAAAGTGTAAACCAGTTATTTTTTTTTCATTTAATCCCTAAGTGAAACTCGAAATCATAAATATTGAATACTAATGTCTTTGCTGTCCAGCCCCAGTGGTCAGGGGTCAGTGTTTAGTTGCCCCTAAGAAACAGAAGACAAAGGATCAAAAAGAAGACCCTTAAAACCGCCCACCTCTACCTGCAATCCAACTTCCTTTGAACGGCGCGTATATATTATTTAGTCAATGCCAACGCTGAAATGTAAATAAATGTCTTATTTAAAGGACGTTTGGAATTTTAAGGGCTGACCCTTCTGCTCGACTTTTACGACATTTATAACAACATGCCTTTACAACTATCATTACAACTATCTTTACAACTAAACAAACGATCGAGGCAAATGGGAAGAAGTTACCTTTACCTGCTCGTTTGACCTGCTAGAAGTAGCAGCCAAATATCCATCAAGTCACACACTAACCGTTTTTCAAAAATTGAGACATTGCCTAATGTAATCCTAGATGCAATGTGTCTGAAAAGCGAAAAAAGACGAGATGGCCACATTTGGAATATCTATGGTATTGTGCGACTGCAGTACATACGCTGTCATTAGAGCTACGTGACTGTGGTACATACATTGCGTAGTGATTGAATTTGGTAAACGGAAACTGTGTGGAAGCCCGACGTATGTGTGTGTATGCATGTGTATGTGTGTGTGTCCGTGTGCATGCCCACCATACCGCTTGACAACCGGTGTTGGGTTGTTCACGCCCCGCAACTTAGCGGTTCACCATATAGAGTTTGACAGAATATGTACCAGACTAAAAAGAAAACAAACAATAGATCATCTTGTTCGACTAAAACCCTTCAAGCTGATGCCCCAGCATGGCCACAGTCCAATGACTGAAACGATTAAAAGATGAAAATACTGCGGCATATAACCGAACGTAACTTAGCGGTCCGCCATACAGAGTCCGATAGAATATGTACAAGCCTAAAAAAAAACAATAGATTATTTTGTTCGACTAAAACCCTTCAGGCTGATGCCCCAGCATGGCCACAGTCCAATGACTGAAACAATTAAAAGATGAAAAGGCTGCGGCGTATAACCAAACGCCTCTGCGGTTCACTTGAGGGTCGTTCCCAGCTCCTTCATTCTGTCACCGACGCCCCCACCTCACGTAGAGGTTCCCTAGAGAGTATTTCTTTCATCAAATGCGACCGATTGTGTCGTTCGTTCTCCGTCGTTCGTTATTCAAGTGTATCAATTTCACAGCTGTTAGTTCAGTACATATGGATTAACAAGAGTTATTAACAATAAAATAAGTCGTTTGCCCTGGGAAATAGAGAGACTCTTTCATTACAATCGATGTCATGCAGTTAGTTTTTGCTATTGTTAAAATTATTGTCGTTGCTGTTGTTGTTGTTGTTTTTGCTTTGTGACGTTTAAGAGAAGGAGCATGGACTCTCTAATATCGGTGGTATGGCGGCTTTGTTTCTTTTAATCTATTTTATTGATAGATGCACATTCACACACATTTACACACACGCACACACAACACAACACAGCACACCTTCGTTCGACTCCATTTGAGCGGTGTATTAGTTAAGCATTAGTGTTACAGTGAATACGGTCTATTCATCTCAACCACATAACTACTTCTAACAACACCTCGTTAATATAAATAAAGAACATTTAGCGAATCGATAGAGTAGCGTGGCAGACATTTTGTTTGCTGATTGTTAAGGTTTGAAAAGCGGGAGGAGTAGGAGTAGGAGGAAGACGTAGAGTAGGAGGAGTGGTGGTGGTAGTAGTAGTAGTAATTGTACTAGAAAAGAATGATGATGGTGGTGGTGGTGGTGGTGGTATTATAAATGGTTGTAGTGGAAATGTTGGAGCGGTAACAAATGAAGAACGACTTTGTGAGAAGTAAGAAACAGCGGTTTGATATCCTCAACATCGAATGCAAAAATGGCGGCAAGTGAACAGCAAACATCTGGCGCGGATGTAGACAGAGGGTTAGCCCAAAGGTGGCCGTAATCAAATGGGAAAGAGGGTTGTCAGTGTCGAGGTGAGGTGACAGTCAATAAAAGGAAACATGCTTCCAACGGATGCGCATAAATGTGAATGGTACGTACCCGTTCACAAACTATGGAGCACCTTCCCGAAACTAGTCAGCAACGGAGCCACTACGTAGTCAGACATGCTAGAAATAGCAACCCAATGTTCTTCAAATCACACTCTTCCGTCTTAGAAAGAGGATATACAACAGCAACAGCGAGCCAACGAGGGAGCCTCAATGTCAGTGGTTCTCAACCATGAAAAATTTTGTTGTTAAAATTTATGTGCGCTAAATTGATTATACTTCTAAAACACTCAAAATATTTCAATTTTTCAAACGTTCTATTCCTAATAGGCGCAGGGGTGGCTGTGTGGTAAGTAGCTTGCTTACTAACCACATGGTTCCGGGTTCAGTCCTACTGCGTGGCACCTTGGGCAAGTGTCTTCTACTATAGCCTCGGGCCGACCAAAGCCTTGTGAGTGGATTTGGTAGATGGAAACTAAAAGAAGCCCATTGTGTGTGTGTGTGTGTGTGTGTGTATACGTGGGTGTGGGTGTGTCTGTACTTGTCCCCCACCCCACTTGACCGGTGCTGGAGTATTCTAAATCCTATCGCGAAACCCTAATCTTAACCCTATTCCTAACCCTGATCAGGCTATTTCAAAGCTGTCAAATGTCCCTCAAATCACAGTTTTATGAAGATGTTACGCAACAACAACTGTAAACCAGCGGGGGAGCTTTTACGTGATTTA
>NW_021836795.1:7500-10000 GCF_006345805.1 Octopus sinensis | reverse complement strand
TCACACTGAATCTCCCTGAGAACTACGTATATCTGTGGAGTCCTCAGCCACTTGCACGTTAATTTCACGGGCAGGCTGATCCGTTGATCGGATCAACTGGAACCCTCGTCGCCATGCCAGTTCTTTAGTCTTTGAATGACAAACAGATTGCTTTTATGCTTCTATCGCTTTTATAGTTTTATCGTTATTCCACAAGTCCTGTATGATTTGTTTAAGAATTTTGCGTGGTGTGTTTACATTGAGATGTTTCTATTCGTTCACCATCTTCAGATTCCAATCCCTCTAGCGATGTGCCACCAATTTTTATTTTACTTTTAACGAAATTGATGACAAACTATGACGCATCTTTTTATGCAAACATGCGCATACATTTTCACATATTTACACATACGTACACATATTTCTGTAACAGGCGTAGATTTTACTTCAATTACTCAAATAATTTGAAATATTGCTGTGTCTTGGAAAGGTCACCACGTCAATAATAATAATAACACACACACTTGTTCAATAGCACTTCTTTGTTGGCTAAACTTGTGCGTGCGTTATTATTGACGTAACGACCATCCCAAAATACAAGATTTGTCTCAATACATGAATTCGCACCAAGAATCTTGCAGCCCAAATACAAAAGCGAAGTAATTTAAAATATAGAAATAATAAATAAATGTGGCGATGAATAGAATGAACCAAGTGTACACATCGCTCGCTTTAACTCTTTTGGATCAGCGAGTACACTATAGCGGGTGCGATTTCGATTGGCGCCACTCCTGAAAGACGCAGATGTAGTCCACGTCATGATTTCGTATTTACTGCACCCTGAAAGGCAGGAATATCGTTATTTGCAAACCGTAGACACAAAACTATGTGATCGCCTACTTCTACATCCTATAGGGGTTTATTTAAACAAAATTGCACCCCCTACAGCGTACTCGCGGGTTCAAAAGGGTTAAGAGATATACACATGCTAGATTATGGTTCTTACCTCGAACGAAGAGAAGAGGCTTGAAAAGAAAATTCAATTCCGTAGACATTTAAACATCTTAAGCAACAGCGGATTTATTATTAATGATAATCTTATGAAGGAGAAGTAATAATGAGGTTTTGAAAAGAAAATATGTTAGATGAAAGATTAAATCATAATGACTAGCGTTTCATGCAGAAGATTTGAGTAAGTGGGGAATAAGAGAAAGTGGACGAAATTGTCTGACTTTGTTGATGCGAGAAAGGAAGCTGTAGACTGCAAACAAGAAAAGTTATATATACACACACAGATAGAGAGAGAGAGAGAGAAATATACTATATATATTATACTATATATATTATATATATAATATATATATATTATGAATATATAACAAAGTGAAGTTGTATTGTAAGGTACCGCATGAGTGAAAATACATATTGACATATGAAAGAAGGTTTGAAAATGCAATTTTAAAAGGTGTTTATTCACTTGACCGGTTTCACTTTTTTAGAAAAAGATTGTCAAAAGTAAAATGTAAAAGCTTTGTTGTGTTAAGTACTGGTTGTCACAAAATATTACAATACATATATACATTCTTTGATAATAATAAGAAATGTTAAAAACCGCTTACAAGGAAATATCTTGAGAAAATATTTAAAAAGTTCATTAAAAATATTAGGATTTCGTTAAAAATCATGTTTGTTTGGAAGTATTTATATATATATATATACAGAAAGTTATAAGTTCGAAAAGGTCATATTTGGTGGTATATATATACACAGAAGGCGATATATTTAGGAGTTTACAAAGAATTTGAGATGAACTGACCTTTTTTACCATTTTTTTCATTTTGTGTGAAGCATTGGAATCGATAATATCCACCTCTTTTGCTGTAGTGTGTTTTATACGTATGATACTAAAGATATAAATATATCATGTGTTTTTTACGTGTTACGTATTCTGAAGTTGACTAAAGCATTTGATTCTTGTTGAGTATAAACATACTCATTTTTCGACATATTCATCCATTCCGTGTAGTTCAATACTCAATTTTGCAAATACTACTCCCAGAGGAATTCTGTGTTGATTTTCACCATCTGATAAGAGATAAAATTCTCGAAACGTAAGACTTGCGACGATAACCTAAATTTTTAAAACTATATATCAGAAACTGATGTTTACATCTCTGCTCCATGACTCAATAGGCATGTAATGTACCTCCCAATTAATTAATAATTTTATGAAAATTCTTAATCACTTTTGGTGGAAAATACTTAAGCAATGAGTATAACTGTTGTAAGGCGGCGAGCTGGTAGAATCGTTAGCACGCCAGGCGAAATGATGAGTTCAAATTCCGCTGAGGTCGACTTTGCCTTTCATCCTTTCGGGGTCGATAAATGAAGTACCAGTTACGTACTGGGGTCGATGTAATCGACTTAATCCTTTTGTCTGTCCTTGTTTGTCCCCTCTATGTTTAGCCCCCTTGTGGGCAATAAAGAAATAAGTATAACGGCTGTCTATGCTTTGGAGCCC
>NW_021836795.1:0-2500 GCF_006345805.1 Octopus sinensis | reverse complement strand
ATAAGGTTACTTATTAAATTTTAAATAATTATAGTTATATATAGAAGTACCGTACGTTGTAAAGTGTGCCATGAGTTATGGAAATATACAATAATTCAAGCAGAACCATATGTCGGAGAAAGTTTATTTTCTCTGACGAAATCCCTTATTGACCGAAACGTTGTGTTCATTACTCTCCATATTACGATACATATCAACGTAAAACTCGTCAGCTGTTATTCCAAATCTTATATATGCTAACAGAGACCATCGTTAGCTAATCGATTCTTGTGTCCATAGAAGACATAACCACGCTTGCAAACTTTTTAAGAAACGGTCTACGTGAGGTTATATTCATTATCGGGCCGACTGCATTACTAAAGAAATAGTGAAGGTAATTTTTCGTTACGTGTGCAATTTACAAAATCACACGAGCCACAGTTTACTGATGGCTGGCTTTGTACTCCTTTGTCTTGTATATATCCCTATTTATCAAATTTCATATTCATATTTATATATATATATATATATATATATTATTATATATATATATATATATATATATATATATATATCTATATATATATATATATATATAAAAGGAATGAAGAAAATGCTGACAAAATAATTTAAGTAATTTAAGTAATTTAATTAGGTGAAAGTTCTTTTTACCAATTGTTATGCTGATCAAAAGATTAGAGTTCCTTTCTCATACATTTTTTCCTCTTATCCTCTATCAGAAAGGAAATCTAATCTTTTGATACGCATAACAAATGCGCAATTGGTAAAAGAACTTCACCTAATTAAATTACTTAAATTACTTAAATTATTTTGTCAGCATTTTCTTCATTTCCTTTTTTATACATCACAACTCGTGTTCCACATCTCCTTTTTTAAATGTATATATATATATATAAAGATACAGAAATTTTTTTTTTTATTCTCAAACGCGTGAAAATGCTAATAGAATAGCGTGAGCAAGATAAATTATCCATACATTTCACAAAAATACGTCAAGTGCTTTACCATTAATGGCAAAGCACTCGACGCGTAATCACAGGGATATGAGTTCGAGTCTCATGGCTGCCTGGTAACGTATTTTTTCTGCAAAGCATGGATAATTTATCCTGTTCACGCTATTTTATCAACATTTTCACGCGTTTGAGAATAAAAAAAAATATTTCTGTTTCTTTAAATACATCTCAGCGCTTCTAAAACAAACTTTGTTTACTTTCATCGTAAGTTGAATATATATATGTGTGTGTGTGTGTGTGTGTGTGTATGTGCGTGTGTGTGTGTTTATGAATGTATGTGTGTATTTTGTCTTGGTTATGATTTTAAACTGCATCGAGTAGCACGGCTCTAGTGTGATAGTTCCATGGTTTTGATGAGTGAGGAACCACCGTTTAGCCACTATTGTTCCCATGTCTGCTCTAACCCAGAATTGTAGCACCTCTCAAGGTCCCATCTATGGGTTAATTAGCATATTAGGGCTTGCCTACCCACGCATGTGAAAACCTGGTCCTGTGGACGCTGTGTGGATCAACAGAAGGGAAGGCAGCTGCGGCAATGCATTATGAAGTGCAGAGATGAAGATGAGGTAAGCAGAACATCTTGATTATCCACTGCATCCGTCTCTATCCCAAGTGACCTTGACCTGATCTTGCCAGTGGATTGAAGGTGGTCACGGTTCAGAGATCGAGGTCGACGGCGTGCAATTCTTCGTTTTAAACAAAGTCACCGCGCAAGTCATCGGGGATGGCAAATGGTCCTCGTAGCTCCGACGGACTAACATGAGTGTGCATGCATGTGTTGTGTGTGTGTGTGTGTGGTGAATGTGTGTGTGTGGTGTGTGTGTGTGTGTGTGGTGTGTGTTGTGGTGAATGTGTGTGTGTGGTGTGTGTGTGTGTGTGTGTATGTGTGTGTGTGTGGTGTTTGGTGTGGTGAATGTGTGTGGTGTGGTGTGTTGTGTATGTGTGTGTGTGTGTGTGTGGTGGTGTGTGTGTGTGGTGATGTGTGTGTGTGTGTGTGTGTTGTGTGTGTGTATGTGTGTGTGTGTGTGTGTGTGGTGTGTGTGTGGTGTGTGGTGTTTGTGTGGTGTGTGGTGGTGTCTGCGTGCTTCGTTATGTGTGTTACCCTTTCACCTAAAATGGAAATCAATTGTCGGGGGGGTTTCTTAAGAAGATTGGGAGATGTCAGTAAAAGTCACTAAAAGTCGTTTACAAGAGATTAGTACAACTAAAATGAAGGGAACATCACTGCAATCTACGTAAGTCTACAAACTAAAGCGTTAGTGGAATTACTAGAACAAGAACAAGAACGATGACAAAAGCAACGACATCAAAAATTAGTCATAACTAAAAACAACAAAAACACGATAAAACACAAATGAAAAATATTAACCAAATTATTACAACACTACACTGCAAATGGTATTAGTGTATAATTACTGGAAAAATGAAATAACTGCCATAAATAATCAGGATGTTCAAGTACTTATGGTCTGGTTTTAATTGGGGAA
>NW_021836794.1:20000-22673 GCF_006345805.1 Octopus sinensis | reverse complement strand
ATGTGGCCAAGGAATTGAACCAATATTTCACACGTACCAAAAAACCAAAAGATGGTTTGGCAGTCATAGCAGTAAGTGAAAAATTCTTCAAATAATGTGAAAAGACAAATTTTTTTTAAATATTTTTAAAATCTGAGATCGGAGTTCGATCCTGTGTATCTTTCATAGAACCATAATTTTTGGATATGTCTGGATGAATTAGGAATTGAATTATAAGCAGAACAATCTGTAGATTGTATTCTGTGCTATCTATCTATCTATCTATCTATCTATCTATCTATCTATCTATCTATCTATCTATCTGTCTATCTGTCTATCTATCTATCTATCTATCTATCTATCTATCTATCTATCTATCTATCTATCTATCTATCAATCTATCTATCTATGTATCTATCAAACAGAAGGGGATGCAAATGCCTCAGAGACCTGCTCAGACGATTCCAACTGTCTGACAGGTACCGACTCGACCACCCAAATGCACCAACGTGGACATGGAGCAACCGCAGTGGGTCGTCGAGATCGTATCTAGATAAGATACTGTGTAGGACAGTAGACAAGGATAACTTAGGATGTCCACAATTCCACACAGTCAGCTACACGGATCACAAATTGGTGACGTGTACGCTAGACTTAGATAAGGCACATAGACAGGGTCCTGGGTACTGGAAACTGAACGCCTCATTCCCGTCCAGACAAGTTTTCAGAGACCGGATTAGCACACAAGTAAAGAGGGCTTTGACGGGAGCCATCATCAACAACAAATGGTGGTTTGCCCTCAAGAGAGCAGTAAAAGCAGAAGCGATTAGGTACAGCAAAGCACTAGCCATAGATAGAAATAGAGTAGAGGGTGAGCTAGTTAAGAAGCTAGAAGAGGCAATTAGAAGCGGCATCGCATCCGACGTTTTGGCGGCGAGGTTGGCCCTCGACCAACACTTCAACGCCAAACACGAAGGATGTGCTGTCAGAGCTAGGATGCGTGCTCTAAGGAACGAAGGTGTTGGAGCCGCGAGAGAGGCCCGGGTGGCAGAGGCGCAACAGGGCAACAAAGCCACCATTCGGTCACTGGTAGATGAACAGGGGCGCGAATTGCTCGAGCCAAGTAAAATGTGTGAGGCCTTTCAGCAGCATTTTGCCCGACTGTTCGGAACGAGTGGATGGCAAGAACGTAGGGTGGACTTCAGTGCCTACCTACATAGCCTGCCACGACTCTCGACAAGAAAGGCAGGGTGCTGCGAAGGTGCCATCACGGCGGCGGAAGTGCAGGAAGCGATAGCAGAATGCTCGAGGGACAAATCACCGGGTTTGGATGGTCTACCCTACGAGTTTTACAATTGTATGCCAGACTTGTTTGAAGACGTCTTGGCAGCGGTATACTACAACTGGCAGCAAAACGGGAGCATACCCGGTTTTGTGAGTCGAGGAGCTGTAACTCTGCTGAAGAAAGATCCAAACAAGGGAAACATTATAGATAACTTTAGACCAATCACGCTGCTCAATGCAGACCTGAAAATTTTGACAAAGGTGTTAGCCAAGAGGTTGGCGCTTGTCATCGAGAAACTGGTCGACAACGCACAAACATGCGCCGTGCCGGGCCGGAGCATCCATGACAACCTCCATCTGATGCGCTACATCATAGACAGGGGTAGTTAACGAACCTGGCATGGGTGGGGCCCTGATCAACTTGGATCAATCGAAAGCCTTTGATAGGGTAGACCATCGATACTTGGAGGCAGTCCTGAGAGCGGCTGGTTTCGGTCCCGTTTTCCGCGGCTGGATAGCTGCCTTGTACAGAGCATCCGTTCGGTAATTCGCGTAAATGGACATCTATCGAGACCTTTCGACATTGCACGTTCGGTCCGTCAGGGATGCCCCCTCTCGGCGCTTCTATACGTATTGACTCTTGAGCCACTACTGCGGAAGCTGGCGACTCTAAGGGGCATCCCGCGAGAATTGGGATGCGGGACGAGCGTGTCTGCATACGCGGACGACGTCACCGTCATAGTGTCAAGCCACGAGCACATCGAGCGGGTCGGCGAGACACTGAAAGACTACGAAGCGGTGACAGGAGCAAAAATTAACCGGGAAAAGTCAGGGCTTGTGGCTCGGCACCTGGAGAAGCAAGCCCATGCCGTCCACCAGTACCTCCGTCGTGGGACGCTGGACAGACGGCCCGGTTGAGTTGCTCGGGGTCTGGTTCGGTCCGGACCTCCAAATGGAGAAGAACTGGAACGAGATAACGAGTAGGGTGGTCACTCTCGCCCAGCAATGGGCCGAGAGGAAACTGTCCCTAAAAGGTCGGGCGGAGGTGGTGAACGCGTACATCGCGTCCATCATCTACTACCGCCTGACAGTCGTACCTTGTCCCGACCCTACCATCACCAAACTAGAACGCATCCTCTTCCGCTTCTTGTGGAAAGGATGCGTCCCGATGGTCAGGCGATCCATTTGCTGTCAACACCCGTTAAAAGGAGGGCTGGGCATGCCGTGGTTGATGATGCGCAGACACGCGCTGAGACTGTGACATCCCCGGCTCTATGTAGACGACGGTGAACAGGTGTGGTCGCCGTTTGTGAGGCACGCATTCCCGCAACTCGTCTCCATGACCGAACTACAGTCGTGGATCAAAAGAGGCCGAGGAAGGGCGAATGGCACCGCGAGTGTCGCGTTGCT
>NW_021836794.1:0-15000 GCF_006345805.1 Octopus sinensis | reverse complement strand
CTCGAGGTCGGAGGATCGCGGTTTCGATTCCCAGACCGGGCGTTGTGTGTGTTTATTGAGCGAAAACGCCTAAAAGCTCCACGAGGCTCCGGCAGGGGTCGGTGGCGACCCCTGTTGTACTCTTTCACCACAACTTTCTCTCGCTCTTACTTCCTGTTTCTGTTGTACCTGTATTTCAAAGAGCCAGCCTATATATATATACACATGTGGAGGCGCAATGGCCCAGTGGTTAGGGCAGCGGATTCGTGGTCGAAGGATCGCGGTTTCGATTCCCAGACCGGGCGTTGAGTGTGTTTATTGAGCGAAAACACCTAAAGGCTCCGCGAGGCTCCGGCAGGGGATTGTGGCGACCCCTGTTGTACTCTTTCAACACAACTTTCTCTCGCTCTTACTTCCTGTTTCTGTTGTACCTGTTGTACCGGGCGTTGTGTGTGTTTATTGAGCGAAAACGCCTAAAAGCTCCACGAGGCTCCGGCAGGGGTCGGTGGCGACCCCTGTTGTACTCATTTGCCACAACTTTCTCTCACTCTCTCTTTCTGTTTCTTGGGTAACGTCCCGTCCTTCTGGGGTGGAGGTCACATACGCCACAGAAACCGGGAAACCCAGCCCATGAGCCCGGCTAGGCTTGAAATGGGCGAATTTATTTTGTGGAGGCGCAATGGCCCAGTGGTTAGGGCAGCGGATTCGTGGTCGAAGGATCGCGGTTTCGATTCCCAGACCGGGCGTTGAGTGTGTTTATTGAGCGAAAACACCTAAAAGCTCCGCGAGGCTCCGGCAGGGGATTGTGGTGATCCCTGTTGTACTCTTTCACCACAACTTTCTCTCACTCTTACTTCCTGTTTCTGTTGTACCTGTATTTCAAAGGGCCGCCCTTGTCACTCTCTGTGTCACGCTGAATATCCCCGAGAACTACGTTAAGGGTACACGTGTCTGTGGAGTGCTCAGCCACTTACACGTTAATTTCACGAGGAAGCTGTTCCGTTGATTCGGATCAACTGGAACCCTCATCGTCGTAACCGACGGAGTGCTCCTGCTGGGGGTGGTGGTGATCCCTGCTGTACTCTTTCACCACAACTTTCTCTCACTCTTTCTTCCTGTTTCTGTTGTACCTGTTGTACCGGGCGTTGTGAGTGTTTATTGAGCGAAAACACCTAAAAGCACCACGAGGCTCCGGCAGGGGTCGGTGGCGACCCCTGTTGTACTCTTTCACCACAACTTTCTCTCACTCTTTCTTCCTGTTTCTGTTGTACCTGTTGTACCGGGCGTTGTGAGTGTTTATTGAGCGAAAACACCTAAAAGCTCCACGAGGCTCCGGCAGGGGTCGGTGGCGACCCCTGTTGTACTCTTTCACCACAACTTTCTCTCACTCTTTCTTCCTGTTTCTGTTGTACCTGTATTTCAAAGGGCCGGCCTTGTCACTCTCTGTGTCACGCTGAAATCCCCGAGAACTCCGTTAAGGGTGCACGTGTCTGTGGAGTGCTCAGCCACTTACACGTTAATTTCACGTGCAGGCTGTTCCGTTGATTCGGATCAACCGGAACTCTCATCGTCGTAACCGACGGAGTGCTCCTGCAGGGGATTGTGGGGACCCCTGTTGTACTCTTTCACCACAACTTTCTCTCACTCTTACTTCCTGTTTCTGTTGTACCTGTATTTCAAAGGGCCGGCCTTGTCACTCTCTGTGTCACGCTGAATATCCCCGAGAACTCCGTTAAGGGTGCACGTGTCTGTGGAGTGCTCAGCCACTTACACGTTAATTTCACGTGCAGGCTGTTCCGTTGATTCGGATCAACCGGAACTCTCATCGTCGTAACCGACGGAGTGCTCCTGCAGGGGATTGTGGGGACCCCTGTTGTACTCTTTCACCACAACTTTCTCTCACTCTTACTTCCTGTTTCTGTTGTACCTGTATTTCAAAGGGCCGGCCTTGTCACTCTCTGTGTCACGCTGAATATCCCCGAGAACTACGTTAAGGGTGCACGTGTCTGTGGAGTGCTCAGCCACTTACACGTTAATTTCACGAGCAGGCTGTTCCGTTGATTCGGATCAAACGGAGCCCTCGTCGTCGTAACCGACGGAGTGCTTCAATTGAGCGAAAACGCCTAAAAGCTCTACGAGACTCCGGTAGGGGTCGGTGGCGACCCCTGTTGTACTCATTTGCCAGAACTTTTTCTCACTCTCTCTTTCTGTTTCTTGGGTAACGCTGAGGGGAGGGGGAACACATACGCCACAGAAACCGGGAAACCGGGCCCACGAGCCCGGCTAGGCTTGAAAAGGGCGAAATTTTTATGGAGGCGCAATGGCCCAGTGGTTAGGGCAGCGGACTCGTGGTCGGAGGATCGCGGTTTCGATTCCCAGACCGGGCGTTGTGTGTGTTTATTGAGCGAAAACACCTAAAAGCTCCACGAGGCTCCGGCAGGGGTCGGTGGCGACCCCCTGTTCTACTTTTTCGCCCCAACTTTCTCTCATACTTTCTTCCTGTTTCTTGGGTAACGCAGAGGGTGGGGGAACACATACGCCACAGAAACCGGGAAACCGGGCCCATGAGGGTTAGGGTTAGGCTAGGCTTGAAAAGGGCGCACAAAAAAATCAGCAGCAATTGCTATAACAACAACAGCAACAATGCAAGAACAAGAATAAGACGATGACAACAGCTTCAACAATAATAATTAAAATATTCATCATGAAAAGTGACAACGGAAGAGAGGACGAAAAAACATTGATTTTCCTTCCTTCTTTTCTATAATTTTTTACTACCCAGCGTCCAATTACTCCCTCCACAACACTAATCTCAAAAAGTCTTCTTGTGAACGTGACCTGGGTATTATTGTCGACAGAGATTCGTGTTGGACAAAACACATTGCTAAAATTGCCAAGAAGGCCGAGGGTGTCTTGGCATCACTCACCAAGTCCTTTGTGAGCCGCTCTCCGACTATCTATCTGCGGCTTTATATAGCTATGGTAAGATCTCACCTGCAATTTGCATCACCGGTCTGGAACCCCTTTCTTGCCCAGGATATCAATCGTCTGGAAGCCGTTCAGCGATGTGCAACCAAAAGAATACCCTCCATCAGGAATTTGCCATATTCTGAACGCCTTACTTCCCTGGGCATGGATACATTGAAAACCGACGTCTGGCAGCTGACTTGGCAGACACCCATAAAATTATTAACCATCTTACAAACAATAACTCTGAGCACCTTTTCAAACTCCACCCATCTAACACCCGTGGTCATATTTAGAAAGTCAGAAAACAGCACAGCTCCCATGACTTCAGGAAACATTTTTTCACGCTGAGAGTTGCTGAAGCATGGAACAAACTGCCGGCATCAGTTGTTAGTTATCGGAGCACTGCATCCTTCAAAACTTCCATGCTTCCTGAGATTCGCCAACACTACACCTGATTTTGTCCCTTCCATACCACGCTGAAGCATGGAACAAACTGCCGGCATCAGTTGTTAGTTGTCGGAGCACTGCATCCTTCAAAAACTTCCATGCTTCCTGAGATTAGCCAACACTACACCTGATTTTCTCCGCTACATACACACGCTGAAGCATGGAACAAACTGCCGGCATCAGTTGTTAGTTGTCGGAGCACTGCATCCTTCAAAACTTCCATGCTTCCTGAGATTCACCAACACTACACTTGATTTCTCCCATCATACACACACAAGCATGGAACAAACTGCCGGCATCAGTGTAGTTGTCGGAGCACGCAATTCAAAACTTCCATGCTTCTGAGATTCGCCAACACTACACCTGATCTTTCCCCTCCATACTCACGCTGAAGCATGGAACAAAATGCCGGCATCAGTTGTTAGTTGTCGGAGCACCATCCTTCAAAACTTCCATGCTTCCTGAGATTCACCAACACTACACTTCATTTTCTCCCATCCATACACACACAAGCATGGAACAAACTGCCGGCATCAGTTGTTTGTAGTTGTCGGAGCACTGCATCCTTCAAAACTTCCATGCTTCCTGAGATTCGCAACACTACACCTGATCTTTCCCTCCATACTCACGCTGAAGCATGGAACAAAATGCCGGCATAGTTGTTAGTTGTCGGAGCACTGCATCCTTCAAAACTTCCATGCTTCCTGAGATTCACCAAACACTACACTTCATTTTCTCCCATCCATACACACACAAGCATGGAACAAACTGCCGGCATCAGTTGTTAGTTGTCGGAGCACTGCATCCTTCAAAACTTCCATGCTTCCTGAGATTCGCCAACACTACACCTGATCTTCTCCCTCCATACACACACTGAGGCATGGAACAAACTGCCGGTATCAGTGTTAGTTGTCGGAGCACTGCATCCTTCAAAACGTCCATGCTTCCTGAGATTCGCCAACACTACACCTGATCTTCTCCCCTCCATACACACACAAGCATGGAACAAACTGCCGGCATCAGTTGTTAGTTGTCGGAGCACTGCATCCTTCAAAACTTCCATGCTTCCTGAGATTCACCAACACTACACCTGATTTTCTCCATACCCCCTAGACGACGCCGTGGTGATCTCATTCTTGCTCACAACATCATAAGCGGAAAGTGTAACCTCTCGAAAGAGCTGTTCTTCACTCCTGATCCAGAGCGTAGGTTGCGGGGTCACTCCGAAAAGCTCTATCTGCGACGATCTCATCTCAGTCGAAGGAGAGGGTCTTTCTCCGTCCGGGTTGCGGATCCGTGGAACAAGCTTCCGGACGAGATGGTGAAGATGCTGACGACCGCTCGGTTCAAAGTCTCCCTTGACCAGAAATGACCTGAACTCTTTACAAGAACACCACCCTGTACATAACTCCATGTCCCCCCTACATGGCCTTGCTTTTTGCTTTTTGAGCCAAAAAAGGAAACTAACTAACTAACTACTAATTAACTAACTAATTACTACTACTACTAGTTACAGCAACATGAGAAGCCCTAGGAACAACTACCACCAAGACAATACCACTGATAGTACCAGTACTGCAAACAATACAACAACAAACACTAACAAGATTCCCGGATTTACTGATTGTTTTATTGTTAATTAAAATGAATTTTTTTCTAATTCAAATAAAACAATTTTTTTACTAGAAAATGTTTTTTCTTGTTTTTTTTTTTTTACTTATTCTGTGTAGCAATAAAGTACATTACGGAGATGTACTTGCATAGCAAGTGACCTGGTCTGAGATCGTGTGCTGGAACGAAAATAATTGCAGCGTGGAAGGTGGGTGTTTATAAGCGATTAAGAAACTCACAAAAACCGTTAGATTCACTTCAAAATTTAAATTGAATTTGTTAAAATATTTTCGTCGCTTTCCGACCGCGACCTGTTCACTGACAAAGCTTCATATGTATATATATATATATATATATATATATATATATATATATATATATATATATATATATATATATATATATACATATATATATTACGGAGATGTACTTGCATAGCAAGTGACCTGATCTGATATCGTGTGCTGGAACGAAAACAATTTCATCATGGAAGGTGTTTATAAGCCATTTAAGAACACAAAACCGTTAGATGTCCCAAATATTTTCGTCGCTTTGAGACGGTGACCTGTTCATGACAAAGCTTAATATATCATATATATATATCTATATATGCGTTGTTCTATTAGAGAGACTTAGTAATTTTAATATATTATATATCTATATATATATATATATATATATATATATATATATATAATAGAAATATTAAAATTACTAAGTCTCTCTAAAAGAGAACAACGGCAGCGTTCCCGGAAAATAATAGTTATCGCCATACTAATATGGCATCTATATAAAAATAAGAATAAAGCTGTCCGCTTATTAGCTCCATGAGGCCATCGCCTTAAGTTAGCTATTGATACACAAACTGTATCCATATAACCTTCGAACAAGGGAGGTCAGTCGCTCCACACTACTTGACCGGCAGCTACAGACGCGTTTCGGGGTATTGCCCCTTTTCAATGCAGCCTAGCCAGACCAGTAGGTGTCGCTTCTGACAATCTCTGTTCGAAGGTTTTATTTACCTAGCTTCGGTCAATTAGTGTGGAGCGACTGACCTCCCTTGTTCGAAGGTTATATGGATACAGTTTGTGTATCAAATAGCTAACTTAAGGCGATGGCCTCATGGAGCTAATAAGCGGACAGCTTTATTCTTATTTTCATAAGAATGCCATATTAGTATGGCGATAACTATTATTTATATATATATATATATATATATATATATATTGTTACGAGTGGGACCTCCGAAAACTGTACGGAATCCCTCAGACAGGCCCGACTCGATCAGCGAATATTCCCGCCACGGAAACTCGTCGGGGAGAGGAGAGGAGAGAGACACAACCGCAGCAAGGCAACCGAGACACAGAGATACAACCGGAGAGAGACACCAAAAGAGGCAAGGCAACAACTGGCAACACTGGCTTACATTCAACAACTAGTTTATATGACAATCAATGGTTACAACATCAAAGCATTTAAGGCAAACAACAAATCAATACATCATACGGGTATACCACAGATCAAAGCATTTAACAACATGCATGTAATAATATAACAGTCCGGAGACACAACAAGTCATATACAGTATTTCAAAGGTACACGTTACGTCACAGTCCAATCAGAACCCTATAATCGATACATTATACAATGTTCGTATCACAACAATTCACGTTACAGTTCAAAGTTCCTTATCGTCTACATCAGAGTCCTTCTTTTTCTCTCTTCTTTTCTCTTTCTTTTCTTTTACATCGTAACACGTATCAATACAATTAAATACCTTAATTCCTAATTGAATCGCCAGCGTCCCATTATTGCACCTCCATCTCTCCGTACCGCTAAATCCAGCCTGCCAAACTCCTGCATCCCATCGCTCGCTCCCAAGATTCTCTGACGACCGACTCCCACTGCCCAAAACCTCACTTCCTTGTCCTGACTTCCACTCCCTCATCTCCCTCTGTCTCTACCGCTTATAGCCTTTCTATCTGCTCTAAGATTCCTTACTCTATCTCTATCGCCTGCTGCCTATCACCCTCTCATGACAGCTCTACCATACTCTCTGCCTGTCCTTCTCTGCCCCCTCATCCTCTCTCACTGCTAATTCTTCCTCACATCTGTCCCTTAGCCTTATACTCTATCTCTCTCACTACTTTTCTTCTCTCTGCCCCTCATCCTCTCTTACTGCCAATACCCTCTCTATCTGCTCTAAGATTCCTTACTCTATCTCTATCGCCTGCTGCCTATGTATATATATATATATACATATGAAGCTTTGTCAGTGGACAGGTCACGGTCGGAAAGTGAGGAAAAGATTTGAACAAATTCAATTGAAATGTTGAAGTGAATCTAACGGTTTTTGTGTGTTTCTTAAATCGCTTATAAACACCTTCCACGCTGCAATTATTTTCGTTCCAGCACACGATCTCAGATCAAGTCACTTGCTATGCAAGTACATCTCCGTAATATATATATATGTATATATATATATATATATACATATGAAGCTTTGTCAGTGAACAGGTCACGGTCGGAAAGTGAGGAAAAGATTTGAACAAATTCAATTGAAATGTTGAAGTGAATCTAACGGTTTTTGTGTGTTTCTTAAATCGCTTATAAACACCTTCCACGCTGCAATTGTTTTCGTTCCAGCACACGATCTCAGATCAAGTCACTTGCTATGCAAGTACATCTCCGTAATATATATATATATGCATATATATATATATATATATATGAAGCTTTGTCAGTGAACAGGTCACGGTCGGAAAGTGACGAAAAGATTTGAACAAATTAAAATGAAATGTTGAAGTGAATCTAACGGTTTTTGTGTTTTTTTTTAAATCGCTTATAAAATATAGTACATATGTTGTGTAATGTCTGTAGTACATAGTTTATGATGTATTTAGTATTTCCAAACAAGAATATTATTGACAGTGATGTATATATATATATATATATATATATATATATATATATATATACACGTTTGTATGTCTGTTTATCCCCCGACACCGCTTGACAACCGGTGCTGGTGTGTTCATGTCCCCGTAACTTACCGTTTCGTCAAAAGAGAAAATAGATTAAATACTAGGCCTACAAAAAATAAGTATTGGGTTCGAATTTCGCGAATAAAGGCGCTGCTGCGGCATGGAATATATATATATGTATATATATATATATATGTGTGTGTGTGTGTGTGTGTGTGTGTATGTGTATTTTTGTAATGTCTGTTTATTTCTCGGTGCTGGACAACGGGTGCTGGTGTGTACAATTCCCCGAACTTAGCGGTTCGGGAAAAGGGACCGATAGTTTAAATACTAGGCCTACAAAGTATAAGTCCTGGGGTCGATTTGCACGAATAAAGGCATTGCTCCACAATGGCCGCAGTCAAATAATTGAAAAATTAAGTGTATAAATCAGAAAATAACCAGAAAAGTTTATATTCTCTTAACTACATAATTAAGGGAGATAACTGAAAATCAACTTTTAGAGTTACTTCCCTTGACATATTAATAAAAGACATGACAGTTTAAGATGTAGGTGCGTTTGTTTTTCGCATGCGAAGGGCACACTTGCATTCGCGCAGGAAGATACAAACATACACGTGCAATTTTCTGCTGTTCACTTTAACAATTAAACATTATAATTTACATTTAATTACACCCGAAAACTATGTAAAGTACTCACCCTATCTACTAATACCCTTTGGACATGATCAGGTTTTTATTTTGTTTTAGATAGTATATATGCGTATGTGGGTATATACACGTGTATATGTATGAATGCATGTATTTCTGTATATAAATATATATATATATATATATATGTATTTATATATATATTCATAAATTTATAATTTTATATATATATATGTAGGTATATACCTATGTATATATATATATATATATATATATATATATATAATATATATATATATATATATATATATATATATATATATATATATATACTCAAAAATGGAAGATAAAATTCCTGGAGGACTGGATCGATGCCCATCCAAACCACATCCCTTTCTTCGTCCTCACTGAAACCCATCTTAGTGACCTCCACTTGGAAGCCGAGGTGAAAGTTAAAAATTTCAAAGCCATTCGTGCTGATCGTGCTGGCAGAAGAAAGGGTGGGACTGCCATTTATGTTCATGATTCATTCTCAACAGAAGCTATGAACATATTTTCCAATGGATACTGCGAAGCAGTCGCTATATTCAGTCAAACCAACAACTTAACAGTAGTTGGGCTCTACAGACCACCCCAAACGCCCCTACCATGCTTCAAGGAATGCCTCAACAACATAAAGTGTTTCATTCAGCAGTGTCAACCGGACAACATTTTAATGACGGGAGCCTTCAACCTTCCCGGGGTTGACTGGTCTACAAACAGTCTGCCGCCAGGTTCTTCTCTCTCAACCCCTGACAGGGAGGCAGTGGAATCGCTTCTTGACTTCATGGATGATTTCTTCCTGTCCCAACTGGTGCCCGAACCAACGAGATGTCACAAAAACGTCTTAGACTTAATTTTCAGCAATCACACTGATACTATCCACAATATTGCAGTGGAGAAAACCCTACTCTCCGACCATGACATGGTTCTCTGTGATCTGAGATTTCACCGGCCAAAATGCAAAACAAATGTCATCCCTCCTGTTCATCCATTTGACACTATGGATTTCCACAATGCAAACTGGGAAGCGATCAATAATAATCTTGCACAAGTCGATTGGTCCTTCACGCACACATACACACCCACTAACATCAAAAAGTCCTGGCAGTCATTTGTAGACACCATTACGAACGTATGTGCAAACCACACCCCATTAAGATCTGCAAACAAATCTAAGTGTCGAATCCCTAGAAATAGAAAATCTCTCATCAGGAAAATTAAAAGAATTAACAAAAAAAACCAACGAGCTGAAATACTGTCAACAGCAACACACCAACCTGACTGCCATCTCGTCGCTAGAGATTAAAAAACATAAACTCCAAAACAACATGATGTCTATCATCAATAGTCAGAGAAGAGCTGAAGAGGCCTGGGCCATTGAGAAGATCAAACTCAATCCCAAAGTATTCTTTTCATTTGCAAAAAAACACAGAGTCACTGGTTCTACTGTTGGCCCTCTGATTGATGAAAATGGTACTCTTCAAGACAATGCCAAAACCATGGGAGAGATATTGCAGAAACAATATTGCTCTGTTTTCAGCAATCCTGATATGACTGATCTGGTCTGTATCAGTGATGTTACTCCCCAATACACTTTATCGGACATAACCTTTGGTGCTACTGATGTCTTAGCAGCAATAAAGGAAATGAAGCATAAATCAGCAGTAGGTCCCGATAGGTTCCCTGCTTGTGTCTTGAAGATGTGTCAACACCAACTTGCACCCACTTGAGCCAATCTGTGGCGGAACTCACTGGATGCTGGATATATACCAGAAGACCTATCCCAGTTTGTATTCCCAGTTTTCAAAAAAGGAAACAAATCGCTTGCCGTGAATTACCGTCCAATCTCACTCACCTCTCATATCATTATGGTATTTGAGAGAGTGCTGAGATCGCGTATGACTCATTTCCTTGAGAGTCATGATATGCTGAACTCCAACCAGCATGGATTCCGTAATGGAAGGGATTGCCTGATGCAGCTACTGCATCATTTTGATGACGTTTTGAGAGCCTTGGGAGAGGGTTCCAACACTGATGTCATCTTCCTTGATTTCAGCAAGGCCTTTGACAGGGTTGATCATAAGATCCTTTTGAGAAAGCTGTCCAATATTGGTGTCACTGGAAAGCTGCTGCAGTGGATCAAGTGCTTCCTGTCTAACAGAACCCAACATGTTGTAGTCGAAGGAGTCAAATCCAGCCCAGCCAAAGTCAGCAGTGGTGTCCCACAAGGCACTGTGTTGGACCCACTTCTCTTCATCATCTACATTAATGATATTACTGACACCATCAAACACAATAACGTCAGAACTTTCGCTGATGATTCCAAGCTCCAGAAGGTCATCAATGGCGTGGATGACCGAATAAGCCTTCAGTCAGACCTACTGGCTGTTCTCCAATGGGCGGAAAAGAATAACATGTTACTAAACGAAGACAAATTCGAACTGATCCACATTGGAAGGGAGGACGCTCTAAAACTCCCATACTCCCTTCCTTCTGGAGAAATTCTCATGGCGTCTAACAGCATCAGAGACTTGGGAGTAACAGTGGACAACAACATAAGCTGGGCTACACATATAAGCAGCAAAGTTGATATGGCACGCAGAATGTGTTCCTGGATTCTCAGAACCTTCCAGTCGAGAGATTCCCACACCATTATGCTTCTCTTCTCCACTTTTGCCCGACCCCACCTTGAATACTGCTGTCCACTGTGGTCTCCCTACACAAAACAAAATATCATGAGAATTGAAGCTCCCCAAAGGTCAATCACAAAAAGGTAGTAGATGGCATGTCAGACCTTGACTACTGGGGTAAACTAGAGAAGCTGAAACTGTATTCACTCCAACGACGCCGTGAACGCTACATTATCTGTATGATGTGGAAAATATTCCATCAGCACTGTCCGAATGATGTTGGCATCACCTTCAAAATGCATCCAAGGCTTGGACCACGTTCCATCCGTCCACAACAAAATCTAAATCGCATCACATAACGACAATACGGCACAACTATTTCACCTCAATTGGACCCGCTCTCTTCAACATTACACCAGGACACGTCAAAACAGAAACTGACCACACAAAATTCAAGAAGTCATTGGACAAATTCCTTCAAACAGACCCGGACAAACCACCCACACCCGGATATGTCTCCGCAAACAATAACTCTCTGCTCGAATGGGCCTCAGTGCCCAAATCCTGAACTGAAAGACTTCGCCAGGTGGTGCTATTAAGTTAGACATGGCCTGGGCCAATACTGGCAAAAGCCTTTCTAAGTTATTCTAAGTTATATAAATATATACATATATACATACATGTATATGTATATATATATATATATATATATATATATATATATATATATATATATATATACATATACATGTATGTATATATGTATGTATATATGTATGTATATATGTATGTATGTATATATCTATATATATCTACATATATCTATATATATATATATGCATGCATATAACTATGTATATATGTATGTATATATATGTATGTATATATATATATATTATATATTATATATATATATATATACACATGTATGTATATATGTATGTATATATGTATTTATGTATATATGTATGTATGTATATATATATTATATATATATATACATGCATATAACTATATATATATATATAATATATATATAATATATACATACATACATGTATATATTTATGTATATATGTATGTATGCATATATATATATATATATATATGTATGCATATATATATATATAATATATATATATATATATATATAATATATATATATATCATGTATATATATTTGTATGTATGAGTATAAGCGTATGTATGAGTATGTATGAGAAGGAGAAATTTTTTTTCAAGAATATTGTTTACTTTAATATTTGTGTCTTTGTGAAATAGATGTTGGTTGGATTATGTTCTTCATTATCTTTGTATTAATGGCGGTGGAGAAGGATGGCGTTCCAGTGTCTTGTTTAATTGAACTCATAAAATTATGTGTAATTAAAATTACTTCATCAGTAAATGAAGGATTTAAAAATATTCTTCCTTCCCCCTATCCCCATCCACTCTAATTCTCCAATATAAATATCTTTTATAGGTAATTCCAGCCTGAAGAATTCAATATGTTATATAATAATAATAATAATAATGATTTTAGTCAGTTGTCTGTTTGCTCAAAAATATCAAAAATATGTTTGGGAAATTATTGGCAGATACATTCGTTTGCTTCCTGGAAAACTGAAAATTGAGAATAATTTTTTAGCCTGAAGAGAAGGTGTGGAAGGATGATGAGGGGAGGAGAGGTGGTGGTCATGGGGAATACTCTTGTAAAGGATTATTCCTGTTGAAATTAAGTAATGAGATTATTAACTGAAAATATGTAAACTTGTCTTGTTCAATTATCAATGTCCCTTAAGTGTTGCATTATCTACACAAGTGCAATCTCTGAAATAATTTGAAAACAGCTAAATTGAATTGAGAAGAAATAATTAATTAGAAACAGAATACATTGATAATGCTTGTTCTTTTCTGAAGAATTATATTTGACAGAAGGAATTACACAATGTTGTGTTTTTAACAATGCTGTTCAAATATTTGCTTTTAAATTTCTCATTTCTATATTAAAAAATATATAACACTGCTCCTAATGAAAACTGTTTTTCTTTTCTTTTTATCTTGTTTTAAATTTTTAAATTTAAAAATCAAACAAAATGTATTAAGGGGGTAAAACGTAGTGACTTCATGCAAAATTTTAATATGAAACAAATTCACAAACTGGAATAAAAACAAAAAAAATTATCATACTTCAAATAAACTTGCAGACATAAGTCCATTAAAGGCATCATTATGAAAACATATTCAAAATTTGGTTATTAATAACCACATAGTAGAAACCGATTGACAAGATGAGACATTTCAAATAGACTTTTTATAATGAACTGCTGTCAAATGTAAATAAAGGAAATGTTAACACAGGAGATAATGACTGCGAACGATCTGCTAATTAAAGTGCAATTAGCAACATGGGTGATGGTTTAATTAGCAACACTCACTGGTAAAGAAAAACAGGGATTACCTCCCCTTGCCTTTCAACTCCATCCAAGCATGTTCCATGCATTAAATACCTGCCAGTTGTTACTTGGGGATTCGACAGGATTGTTAGCGGATTGCTTAGAATGTATTGAAGTAGTCATTCTGGCATTCTGTGCCCTGAGTTCAAATCGCATCAACGTCAACTTTGCTTTTTCATTCTTTCAATACAACATCAGGTACTGAAAGGAATACATCATTATATTTTGCACTCTCTCATTCTCTCTCTCTTTTTCTCTCTCTCCCTCTCTCTCTCTCTCTCTCTCTCTCTCCTCTTTCCTTGAAAGATTTCCACTGTGGTTTGACAGAGAGAGGGGTTAGCTACATCATGTTTAAAATACCCAAATATGAGTGTGAGGAAGGCATCCTTATGATTCTGACAACATATGATGACTGAAGACAGGGAATGGATATGAATAGACCCCCTCATCAATAGATATACCCAATACTCAATCCTATTTAACAACCACAGTTATCTGTGGTAGTAGTAAGTACGTCAGATAAAAATGCTATCTGATGCGTCTACTGAAAATCTAAGCAGGGTCCTGCCAAACTGTTCCTGTCTATTTATTTGCACAAGCTAATAATGAACCAATGAGAGATCGTGTATGTGGTGGTTAGGTCTGTTAGATGTAGCAGCCACATCTGCCTCGTATCTTAAAACAAGGACATGTGAACTCACATGGTTATATGGTCATTGCAAATAGGAAAAAGACAGGATGGTCACAGCTAGAATGCTTTTGATCTCAGGCCTGCACAGTCAGGGTTGACCAAGGGCTAAGCAATAAATTTGTTCACAAGGGATGTATGTATGTTTATCCCTCCAACACCGATTGACAACCGGTGCTATTGTGTTCATGTCCCCGTAACTTAGCGTTTCGTCAAAAAGAGAAAGATAGATTAAATACTAGGCCCACAAAGAATAAGTCCTGGTTTCCATTTTCTGGAATAAAGGCGCTGCTGCGGCATGGAATATATATATATATATATATATATATATATGTGTGTGTGTGTGTGTGTGTGTGTGTGTGTGTGTGTGTGTGTGTGTGTGTGTGTGTGTGTGTGTGTGTGTGTGTGGCCGATAGTTTAAATACTAGGCCTACAAAGTATAAGTCCTGGTGTCGATTTACACGAATAAAGGCATTGCTCCACCATGGCCGCAGTCAAATGATTGAAAAATTAAGTGTATAAAACAGAAAATAACCAGAAAAGTT
>NW_021836793.1:15000-22630 GCF_006345805.1 Octopus sinensis | reverse complement strand
GGGAGAGTATGTTTACATAATAGATAGGTAGATAAACGAATTAGTTGCTGTATTCATAAGCATATATATATACACCTATAGGTACCTGGAGGATAATAAACCAGTATATTCGGCACAGACATTAACGTGATGCTAGCAAAAAAAAAACAAAAAAAAAACGTATGTGGTAAAGATGCCTTTATATATTAATATAGTTGAAGTTTTAGCCGGTGTTTTTTCATTTTTTCCTGGAGCTATCGCCATGATTCGTGTCAGAGCAGCATCATGCATTTTCTGTTGAATGATGAATCTGGGGTCGCTTTGTTTGCCGCAACCTTTACCACACGCACAATATATATATAAATATATATATATAATATATATATATATATATAATATATATTATATATATATATATATATATAATGCACACGTCAATATATGCATCTACGCCGTTGTATGTGTGTGTGTATGATACCGAGTACAGGAACACGACCGCACACGTACATTCATTTGCCTTCATTCACGACAGCATTAACCGACAGATTTGTTTTGAGAGAGGGAGAGCGAGAGCAAGAGATTAGACAAACATGTTAGTGCATGCATCCATTAATACATTATCATTGTTTTACTATTACTAATTATTTAGATTTAAATACTTTTATCCGAGTTACATATACTTCTGAGAATGCATATCCTGTGTACAACACTTCTTATTCACCCCATCAACATATGCGCGCGCACGCACACACATTCACATACATATAAACACATGCGTACACACACCTACACATATTTTTTAAGTATATGTATATATTTATATTGCTAAAACCTTTGCAGATGTATTCAGTAGTTAACCCTTTTGTTCATTAAATTTAAACTTTTAAAATAAATTTGCCGTTATTATGTTTGTGCTTGGGGCAAAAATTTGCATGAACATTTTTATGACCACTTAAACAGGAAACACTTGTTATGGAACCAAGAATTATTTCACGCTGTTTTTTTTTATTTTTTTTTTTATTCTTTTAGTGTTTCAGCTTTAGTAAAATGTTCTAATCAAGTACAATGGAAAGTTTACTAATAATATTGAATGAATAAATCTGTAATATCTTATTTATAAATCGAAAATTAATATAATGTGTAGTATATGTGTCCTATGATTTTTTAACAAGTTTCCGTCGGAAATGTCGGAAAAAAAACTGAGATGCTATATTTTTTTGTCAATGAAATAAACGTATATACAGTGCGGAATATATTAAGTCTTAGAAAAATATGTTAAAGAAAATATGAATGCAAATTCATTGTAAAGTCACAAACCAGCCACCTACAAGTAGGGTAACGATTCCGTTCTTTCAGCTTGCTGTTATGCTGATGACGATGATGGTGTTGATACTAAGACATGAAATGATCGAGCAGAATTATGATGAAACCATTCAAGCAGTGCCCACTGACTGTGTTTTCTTTTCTCTTTTCTTTTCTTTTTTTTCATAGGTATAATAAACCGAACTCTCTTTGGCCGAAGAAAAAGTACGTTCGCTAATTTCCAAAATTAAACATCCAAAAGAACATCAAAAGTTACGTACACTGATTATATATATATATATTATATATATATATATATATATATATAATATACGTATTATAAAAAAGATTAGTAACTATATAACAATGTTTCTCGGTGAAACTGTATAAGCATGGGAGACAACTCCAAGAGTTTCTGGATACTTACTCTTACTTAGCAGATATAGCAGATATATAACATTCAATTTGGTTCGCTGGTCTCGATTTGCTACAAGAAAATGTTAGTTAAAAGCAAGGAACGAAAAAAATAATTGATTGCTGACGGGAAATGTGATAAATTTATTGTTTATCGTATTTCATCTATCGAACTGAAGGAAAAGATAGATAAATTAAACATCAGCCGGATTTTAAAGTTATCCCTCTTACGGATGTAAAGAAAGAGATGCGTAAATAAATAATTAAATTACATCTGGAAGATCCTGGAAGGAATTGTGCCAAATTGTGGCATTGAAAGCTACACCAATGCCAGAACGGGATGACACTGCATAGTAACAAAAATCCCAGCAACGACATCGCGCTTCAGGATCAGCTATTGCAACAACCTGGGTTTCAAGTGCCCACAGCTTTTTAATATTCTCCCAAAAAGCCTGAGGAATCTGCACAAAATAGATGTAGGCGTTTTTAAATCAAAGCTGGTCATCTTCCTGTCGAGAGTCCCAGATGAACCTACATCACGTTAAGAGGTGCAAATGAGAGTAACTACATCAAACTCCATTATTCACCAAGTGCCACATATTGGAGGAGGCTCTCGGTAATAATAGTGTAGGAAGACGGCGGTGCATCAGCATGGCCACAGCTCTGAGCTGAAACTACAGCAAATAAGAAATTAACTAAATAAATAAATAAAAAACTCAAAACAGAACACTTGTAACTCTGTTGTATTTGTTCTTGGTAGTAATAACTAACAGTAATACTTGACTGTATGTACGTTGCGTGTGGAAAGAGAGGGAGGGAGAGACAGAGAGAAAGAGAGAGAAAGAAAGGGAGACAAAGAAAGTGAAGATGACAGAAAGAAAGAATAACTATGCAAATTGCAATTGAATATTAATAATAATTAATTTTACATAATAGAATGGCAAATTTTATATCGACTTCAGTATTTGAAAGGTAGTAATACTATCGATCCTCTACTATGAAAGGTAAAAATCATCAACAGTTTCATTTGAACACAGTACGAAAAGGGAAGTGCAGAAATATCGCAAAACACTATATGCTCTGCACGGCCGATCTTTCCAATAATACAATGTCTAATCTTTTCTGCTATAGACACAAGGCTTGGAATTTTTGCGAGAATGCTTGGAATATTTGCAAGTCAGTTATATCAACCTCAGTTTTCAGCTGGTGCATATTTTACTGAGATCCAAGTGTTAAAGGCAAAGTCACTATGCATCATTCGATCTCAGAATGTAAAGAGCCGGAAAAATTGCTGTTATTCATTTTGTCCAGCGTATTAATGAATTTGCCAACAGGTCGCTTCAAGATTAATCCTACGCTCATAAGATTTGAAACCAGAGGGTACAGTGAGGTAACTAAATGCCACTTTGCACATCTGCCAACCTCCCAATTCCCATTAATTATAATATTGGTTTCAAATTTTGGCACAAGGCCATAAAATTCGTGGGTAAAGAATAAGTCGGTTTAAACGGCTAAAGCATTCAACTGGTGCATATTTCATCAACTTCAAAAGATACAAGGCAAAGTCGACCACAACGGAATTTGAACTCTGAACGTAAAGATGGACGAATGCTCACGATGGACGAAATGCTCACGATTTCGCCAGCTCGTCACCGTACACAATATTATTATTATTATTATTATTATTATTAGTAGTAGTAGTAGTAGTAGTAGTAGTAGTAGTAGCAGCAGTAGTAGTAGTAGTAGTAGTAGTAGTAGTAGTAGTAGCAGCAGCAGCAGCAGCAGCAGCAACAGCAGCAGCAGTAGTAGTAGTAGTAGTAGTAGTAGTAGTAGTAGTAGTAGTAGTAGTGTAGTAGTAGTAGTAGTAGTAGTATCAATGAAGAAGACGAAGATGGCGACGACGACAATAAAAACATCTAAAATATATACACAGTGTGACAATTTATGTTTCAAAGGACACAGCCATAATGTAAAATGACTGGTCCTTTTCTGAACGGTTTTTAAGAGAAAACAAACGAAGTAGGCGAAAAATATATTAAAGTATTTAGTCTTGACGTTATATATTTAAGTCTGTGGGACCTATGATTTAATGCTTCATCAGGGTGCTACAGAATTTATCTGTTATTTTCCATTGTCAACACTGGAAAGTAGTCTTGTGTTAGGCAGCACAAAAGATGTCATCGATTGCACTACCAACTCTACCACGCATTGATATAATAATAATGATAATAATAATAATAATAATAATAATAATAATAATAATATAATAATAATAATAATAATAATAAATAACAATGATTCCTGGATTAGATAGAAGATCAGGAATTTTGAGGGGGCGGAAATTAGTCGATAGGAATGACACCAATAATTGACGGGTCCTTTCTTTTATCTATAACGAATGGATAGAAGGCAAAGTTATGAACTCAAAATGTAAATGCAGGAACAAATTCCATGAACAATTTTTTACTCTGACGCTCTTACGATTCTTCTTCTAATAATGGTGGTTAAGCTCGTTAACATAATAGTGTATATTGTAATAATGAAAAATATAAAAAAATGTAAGAATTCTTTGAAATATAGTTACAGTAAATGTTCATAATCTATGACTATTTAAGCATTAGAAGATAGATTATGTTTTTAAACTTGAAATTTTGGTGTACTTTTCTTCACCTTCAAACCATGTATATATGTGTGTGTGTGTGTGAATACATATATTTATGTGTATGTGTGGACATGGCAACAGAGAAAGAGAGAAATTGGACCGATGGTTATGCTTTTAAGACTGGTAAGAAAGGTCAAAGAAATAATGATAATAATAATGATTGGAAATTTTAGCACAAGGCCAGCAATTTCGGGGAAAGATGTAAGTCGATTACATCAGCGCTCAACTGGAACTCATTTTATCGATACTGAAGCGATGAAAGGCAAAGCTGACCTCGGAGTAATTCGAACTCAAAACATTAAGAGGTGCGAAATGCCACTGAACATTTTGCTGGGCGTGCTAACGATTCTGCCTGCTCGCTGCCTAAGTATCAAATAATTAATACAATCTAAATATATAGATATAACAATTAATGTTAATATATTATTATTTTAATTAATAATAATGTAATTATTAGTAAATGCGGTGGAATGGCATAATAGATAGAGCATCACAAATACGAACTGCGATATTTTATCTTGCAAATATCTTTGTGCAAATCCTAACGAGTTTTCCATTGAATTTCGTTCAATTCTGTCAAGGACTAGAATCGAATATTACTTCTCAAAATATTGGCATTGAAATCTATGTTAGAAACAATTAATATTTTGATAAATAACTTTTACTACTACTGCTATATTCAACTACTGCTACTATCACCAAAACTGCCGCCCCAACACCACCATTAAAACCACCAAGCACCACCACCACATCACAAACACAACTAATACTACTAAAACTAATACTACTGCCACTGCTGCTGCTGCTACTACAACAACAACTACTACTACTACTACTACTACTACTACCACTACTACTACTTTCTAAACAGGTGAAAGGAAAGAATAAACTAAGAAAGTGTCACAAATGCTTAATGCTGTTTGTGTATTGGTCAAACCAAAACACATACGCACATACAAATACACACATCCATGCACATATACACACATGTGCACACACATATATACATATATATATATACATATATATACGTATATATATACATATACATATACATATATATATTACATATATATATACATATATAATACATATATATATACACATATATATATAACATATATATTATACATATACATATATAATTAATATATATATGCATATATATATATATACATATATATGTGGATATATATATATATATATATATATATATATATAATATATTGTGAGGGTACATCGATTAGGAGTTAGGCTGATGCGGCAAGGATCTAGCGATCATGATTTCAATTCCTAGATCAGGTATTGCATTTTCATGTTTTTTAGCAAAACTCTATCACCTTGCTCTGCGATCACTTCGACACCTGACTAGTGGTACACAGTGCACCTGTTCAGTCAACGTCCATGTGATGAAAGCAATTAGCTTATGTGTGGCATCATTATAACGAAATAGTATTTGCAGGTCTCACAACAGAATCTGAACGCTCATACGATGTTTCCGACGGAAGAGACCATCGTATATGTGCCTGAATATATACGGATATATATATAATATATATATATAATATATATATATATAGATATATATCTATATATATTATATATATATGTGTGTGTGTGTGTTGTTGTGTGTGTGTGTGTGTGTCTGTGTGTGTGTGTGTGTGTGTGTGTGTGTCTGTGTCTGTGGGTTTGTGCATCTTATATATATATACATATATCCATCTATATAACGTCTTATTATATATATATATATATAATTAGAGAGAGAGACATAGAGAGAGAGAGAGAAATAAACATTGAAATATACATATATATATGTGTACATGTCTTTACATGGATGCGCATTAAATATGTATAATTTAACACGTATTTTCGATATTTAATCAAACAACGGTAATTATTCTGCCCTAAATATAGTTATCTGTAGAACTAGTTGAGAGTATACGCATGCACATAAATTCCATACACATGCAAAGACAGATAGATAAACAGAAAGGTAATTATAAAATGCGTATGTAGTATTTGCGCATACGGGCGCACACATACACATAGAGAAAGAGAGAGACCGAGAGAGTGGGAGAAGAATTGGTTGAGACTGCATGAGAGACATAGTGTGAGGTGAGATTTGAAGACCCTCTTACAGACGTAGAGTAAAAGTATATGTATGATAATGTGTGTTAATATATGTGTGTGTGTGCCTGTGTGTGCTTGTCTGCTTGTATGCCTGTATGTGTGTATGTGTGTGTGTGAGCATGTTTGTTCATATCTATGTATACCCCCCTCCACTCACATGTATACAAAGACCCAAATTGATTGACATAGATACAGGTGAATGTAGAGAAAAGACGTTTAAGTAGAAAATTGTACAGAAGTGTATATATGTCTACCTGTGTATATGTGCATGTGTGCGTATACATATACATACATGCATAAATATATATATATATAAACATGTATGCACGTATGTATATTTATATATACGTGTATACTTCTATCTCGCGTGTGAGTATATGTCTGGATTATGCCTATACATGCGTGCAAAGGTTTCTTATTTTCTCTTTTTATCTTCAGAGCTTAATAAATCTAAATTCAAAGAAGCATACCAATAAGACAAATGTTTAATCCATGTGCTTACTTATGCATACACTTGTCTTTTTCTTTCAGATGTCAATCATATAGGAATCAAAGAACATAACGATGTGTATCTGTCTGCTTGCAATATGCAGTTTCTCAGGTATCCTCAAGATTGTCTCTGCTTTATCGAGAAATAGAATAGTGTCAGCGATTGACTTTATTCAAATACATAGCATGATGTTGCACAGTAATATCTGAACGGTAAGACGTGGATTCAAATATCAAAGTTTATAACTCTTAAAAGAGATCATTGTTCAACAAGAGCTGTGTGGTGAGAGAGAACACCAGGTATATTAGAATTACTTGTCATATTCACGTGCGATGATTTCTTAGGGTTCTTTTAAAATTTACCTGGCAGTTACTGGAGAAGACGAAACATAGAATCCAATGTACTGCTTCATCAACAAGAGTCGCTCTGTGCATAGTCGTGTAACATGTAGCCTGGCTGCGAGTACAATTATTGAACATTCTAGTAGTAAATTTTAGTCAGGGTGTCCAGCTCAATATGCTTAAAAACAGTGCCCATTACGTCAGCCTAGCACATTTAGTAACTGTTATCCATCCATCCAACAATCCATCCATCCATCCATCCATCCATCCATCCATCCATCCATCCATACATACATACTTACATACGTA
>NW_021836793.1:0-10000 GCF_006345805.1 Octopus sinensis | reverse complement strand
TGATGTATGTGCTTGCTGTACCCTTCATGCATAATCATGATGGGTGCATTGGGCTTCATATATTTGTACCTAAGTGTCACTTTGAATGCATGCGCTGCTCTCTCATTCAATAATATGCATGGTTTCAAATTTCGCTAGAAGGCTAGGAGGTAAGCCAGTTACATGGACACTTACAGTTACTCGTCAAGAAGATGATCTTGGAAGATGGTCACAAACGACACAAAACTTGTCGATAGCTTAGGTACACTAAAAAAATATTTCGATAATCTACCACATAGCTAGATTAAGAAATGTTTCGAAATGTATAAAATGGCACCTACTCTGCGAAACTTGTCTGTAAGTATGAGATGATGGGGAAACACACTGAATTTGTACAGTGGCAATGAATCTCCTAATGCTCGAAACGTAAGGATTTCATGAGGCATTTTCCAAGGTGACTCTATCACCATTCTTCCTTTGTCTAACCATAATATCTCTCTCGAAATTACTCGATGATGTACAACATGGCCATAAGATTTTTGATAAAAATATAAATCATCTCTTTTATATGGGTGATTTAAAGCTCTTTGCAAAAAATGACCAACGACTACAGGGCTTACTAGCAATTGCTAAACAATTCAGTGATGACATCGATAAATGTGCAAAAGCTACGTTTATCAATGGGAAAATGATAGAAACATCCAACGTTAATCTTGGCCAGCAGAATGTCATTAGGGAATTAGAACCAGCGGAGAGCTACAAATACCTAGGGATATTTGAATCTGATGTAATTAAACATTCCACGATGAGGGAGAAGATCAGAAGAGAATGTTATCGCAGGGTAAGGGCAATACTCAAGAAATATCTGAATGTAAGAAACAGGATTGAAGCGAAGAATACTTTAGTCATACAGGTCATGTCTTACAGTTTCAATATCATAAACTGGTTAATTACTGAAATATGCAATCGTGACAGAAAAAAATACGAAACTTGTTGACAATGCATAGAATGCACCACTCTAAGACAGATATAGGACGACTTTACACGCCAAGAAAAGAGGGTGACAGTAGACTTTTACAATTGTTACAAAAGATGAAGATTTCCACAATTGGCCCCAACACCTACCTGAAAAACACTGATGACTGGATGTTAAAACTTGTTTTGAAACGTGAAAACAAAAAAACATCATATTCAGTAACAAAACAGGCGAAGGAATATCTAAGTGAATTTCAACTAAAACAAATCCCAGAATTAGGTCTACTGGAAACAAGCACAGAAAAAGCGAAGCGTATGAAAACCCATGTTAAAACTGCTACCTTAGATATTCTTATTGAATAATGGCAAGAAAAAACTCTCAATGGCGAATACCCAAAGAGAGCTAATAAGGCCGATGTCGACAAAGCCCTTACCCATCAATGGTTAGTGTATTCTGGCATAAAATCAGAAACAGAAGGGTTTTATCATAAAAGCCCAAGATCAATGACTACCTTCAAGGAACTGCCAGGCCAACAGTAGCCCAATATGTCGTCTATGTAAACAACAAAATGAAGTCATTGATCATGTTGTTTCCAAGTGCAGTCTTCTCGCGTCTACAGAGCAGCACAGTATATTCACTGGGTAATTTGCAAAAACCTGGACCTTCTCCATGATAAAAACAGAGGGGGAAACAAACCACCTCCAGTGCTTGAAAATGATCACATCTCACTTCCCTGGAACTTCACCACTGAAACTGACAGAAAGATAGATGTAAACAAGCTAGATTGAAAGACTTCAGTCGAAAATCATGCCACCTTCTTGATATGACTGTCTCAATCGTCATAGATGTATCTCTCAAGACGTACCAAAAGCTGAGCAAGTATAAATATCTTGAAATAAGAATTGGTATAATGTGGAACAACAAGATTAAAACATTAACTGTTGTCATAGGTGCCCTAGGAATGATAGCAAAGGGGGCTGATTCCTACCTAGCTCAGATACCAGGATACCCCAAATGGCAGAAATCCAAAAGACTGTGCCCATGGAACTTGCAAATATTCTACGCAAAATACTGTCTATGTAATCTCAAATTTTAAAACAAACTTACTTTCTTGATTTCTCAAACATTTACTAGAATAATACTATGACACCCTAGGAATAATACCAAGTTGAATTTCTAGCTTATTGCCTCTTGATGTATCTGAGCGAGACTTCATGTCAACTTGTACAAATACAAAGCAAAAGTCAAACATATAATAATAATAATAATAATAATAATAATAATAATAATAATAATAATACAGTTACTAACTCTCATGGCTTCTGTTTATTGCTTAGAAGTGTTATAATGTGCATGATTTTTCTTGGTGTAAAAAATGGGATATCACAAACGTCTGCTCAATACCTCAGATTTACTTGTCACTTTTTTGACTATAACTGGTTATGCTTTCTCTTGGTGGTTAAAGCTATGTGCATCTCCGATCAGGGGCAGAAGTCATCGGGGAGCGTCATTACTATGTGTTGCGAGGAATTCTTTCGGGTTTGAATAATTTGTTCCTGGTAACATGGGCTTTAGTTCATCATTATTCAACAAATCTTATCCAGGGACATTTTTAGCGCGATGGGCTACTCGAACTGAATAAGTTTCTTCCTGGCCCCACCTGCTAGGTGATGCACTGTCTATCTTGATATGAGATCACCATGTCGTGAACATATGCTTGTGATGCATGTGCCGCCTTGTGTACCAATATCAGAAGTGTAATCATGATAGTGGGCTTCGTATATTTTACCCCGTGTCACTTTGGTGGGATGCACTGCTCTTTATCGCAATATTAATAATAATAATAATTGCAAACAATTTTTGACAAGATCCCTTGGAAATCATATTCTACGAAATTCAAAAAGCTGTGTGACATCAACCGGCCATATTCTCATGAAGTTTCTCTCCATCAAATATATGTGCCCTGGTTGAGACCCCGTCGGAAGATGAAATAAATCCAAATCAATTGGAATTATTATTATTATTATTATTATTATTATTATTATTATTAATAATAATAATAATGAAAAAAATTTTATCGTACAGCTTTACTCGATAGCATGAAACCCAGTGCTTCACCGATACAATATTATATCGACTCCAAAAGGATAAAATGTAAAGTTGAATAAGAACATGTATTTGAACAGAAATTGTAAAGAGTCGAAAGAATCACCGCGAGGTAGATCTCTTTTTCGATTCCTTTACGATTCTGTCAATCCGTGAACAGAAAATGCTAATTCCCGAATCTCGTTTTGTTCTATGATTCTCTCTGGTACGCTAGAAAATGAAAGCCCTTGTGCAAAGAAAGTTAGAGAAAAGCAGACTAATATGTTAAAAAGACGTAGAAAAGTAAATAGTTACATGGGAGCTGATATATCTGAATGAAGGTGGGGGCAGAGAGGGACAGAGAAGGAAGGGGAAGTGGGTAGCGGTCACAGAAGGATCAGGTGAACAAACAATGAAATATGAGGAACTGCAAGAGTTCTTCGCAGGGTTCTTGAAGTATGACCTTTAAACAAGTTTCACCTTAGTCTGTTGGCTGTGGTCAGCTGACATATTCCACCATACCCAGCAAAATAAGCTGCGGCGATTCATACAACAGCAATAATAATCATGATGATGATGATGATGATGATAATAATATATTATCATTATTAATATTATTGTTGATGCTGTTGTTGCTGGATGAGGGAGCAGTGCAAGCCATCTATGTGACACTGTGGTAAAATAGACGAAGCCCAGTATACCCATCATAACTACACATCTGATAGAATTTTCTTCAGGGCGAGTAGCCCATCCGAGTTCAAATCCCCTGAATAAAGGTTGTTTAACGATGTTGAACGAAACACCCATGTTTCCAGAAGTGAATTATTCAAACTACAAACAATTCCTCTCAACACATAGATGTGATGCTCCTTCACTAATGCTCGTGATCCGAAACGCACATATCGGCATCTAATGAAGGACATGCTCAACTGGTTACGGTCAAACAAGTGGAAGCAAATCTGTGATACTGAGCAGGATATTTGTTGTAACCCATCTTTTATACTAAGACAAAACAATGTACATGATAATTCATCCAACCAGTTAAGATCAGCAGTGATGAGAGCCAGTGTCTTGTACTGCATCAGGGCATAGAGAGCCAGTGCTTGTACTGCATCAGATCATTTATTATTATAATTATTATTATTATTATTATTATTATTATTATTATTATTATTATTATTATTATTATTATTATGTAACTAGTATGATATGTACGCAATATGCAAGAAACAATAACGAGAAGAATTTGCAACGCATATGAATGAAGAAACAATGCACACACATGCTCTTCTAGGCAGACACACACAACACACATAACATACACATCACACATATATATGGGGGAGCGTTTAAGTATGTATGTATGTGTGTGCTTGTATATATGTTATATATATATATATATTATATTATATATATATATATATATATATATATATATATATGATATACCACATATATATATTACAAATATATATATATATATATATGGATATACACACATATATACATGTACAAATATTATATATTATATATATATATATATATATATATATATATATATATTATATAATATATAATATATATATAGATATATACATACATACATACATACATGCATTTGCATATATATATATATATATATATATATATATATATATATCTACGTATATCTACATATATATATAATAATAATATTATATATATAACCCTATACATAATTATATAGGGGGTCTACGTAGATATATATATATATGCAAATGAATGTGTTTATAATGTGTGTGTTTTTTTGGGGCGCACGCCATACACAAACGTATATATATATATATATATATATATATATATATATATATATATATATATATTATATATATATATATATATGTACGTATCTATTTACGTATATATAGATCGTACAGAGAAACACCCATAAACACACCCACACAGATAGACACACACATCTATTCGTGTGAGTGTGTGTGTATGTGTGTGTTGTGTGTGTGTGTGTGTTGTGTGTGTGTGTGTGTGAGTGAGCCAATGTCAGTGTGTGAAACTATGAAGTTGTTTGAGAAGACGAAGAGGAAGAAGGAGAAGAACCATAATAGAGAAGATTAGAATATAAGAAAATGATAATTTTTGACAACTAGTCGAAAATTGTTTATCAGCATCACACACCTGCAGTCGAACGAAGAATACTCGAAACAAAGAAAAAAGAAGAAAATTGATATGGCGGCTGATATTGTTTCCCTACCTGCTTGTTTGTATTTTGTACCCCACCTTGTTTTTTAGGCGATCCTACCTTGTTTCTTTCTCGTTCTCAACTACCACCGCCACCACCACCACCACCGCCGTATCCGCCACCGCTACCACTACCACACCACCATCTCCTATTACTATTGCTGCTGCTACTACTACTACTACTATCACCGAAACCACTACCACCACCACCATCACCACCACCACCAGTCCCGCCACTTTTCAGTATCGCTTGTCTTTTTTTCTCTTTTGCCCTGCTCACAATTGTTTTATTTCAAGTCTTTGATTTTTTTTCTTTGTCGTGACCTGCCTGTCATTATCTTTGCCTTCGCCACCGCCACAACCACCACCACCACCGCCGCTGCCGGCACCACCACCACCACCACCAACGACGATACCATCACCATTATTATCATCATTACCACCATCATCTAACCAACGAAAAAATCGTCATCTTCACCGTGAAAATCATGAATATGTTTATAGATATTACTAAAATATTATATCAATATGATTGTAATTAAACAGAATCGTCATAAACTGTGGGTTCATATTTATATCAAAAATATATTTTATTGCGTCAAGAAATCGACGCTATTTCAGGACAACTTTCAAAATATATTTGAAACTATCGAAGGTGATCACATGCTATTTAAGAATGCCTTAACAATATGCGAAGAAGTGCTGAAAAAGGAAGATCGGTTAATTATGATTTTATACAACATATTCCCCTCTAAGATTCACACACTTATTGCAGCGGTCCTTTCAGTTTTTCTAAACTCTGTAAAAGATCTCTGAAGTTCGAAGCTCCAACCAAGTTTTTCGTGATACCCTTAAAGCGAGAAACTTTTCAGCACACCCTCGTAGTTTCACATTGTGAGTTAGATGGACGGTGAATTGACTGTGATAGACTTTATGCATTTATTGCCATTTGGCTGTTGTTCTTTGTCTCAGGTTTCATCTGATGTTGGGGCTTCTCATATTTCTCATGCTGTGAATCGGATGCCTTCCATTATTCAGGAGATGCGTCTACTACTAGCACACCCTAAATATACTTAGAACGAGTTGTTGCTGATAATATGCAGGCATATACTGAGCGTATGGCGTCTGAAGAGATTGCTGGAGGATTAAGAGCTTTAATCTTCGTCAGTCAGGCATGTATTCTCACAGCCTCTGTTGCTGACTTCAAGTAATACTTGCTTAATCGAAGGCAATTAACAGGATGACATATAGGACGCTCGCAGTTCTCTAGCTGTTGGTTAATGGCGAGGAGATATCACCAATAGTATTCTATGAAAGATTATATTGGTGAGCAAAACGTTATTGGGAGAAGATTGGTTGATGTCTATTCGCCGAATAGCCTACGCTGTATTAGCATTACTGAGATGGGATAAACTCTACATAGAAGGGAGTGACATAGGTTTGAACTATGCGAAATGTGCGCTATGTGACAAAACTATGCGCATACTTTACTAGTTGAGTATTTCTGACTCACGGCGTTCAGCAGCAGATGTGCATGTCGATCAGATTCGACTCTACGCTCGATACTATCATTATTATCACATCACCGCCTTCGTTTACCCGGAAAGTGCTGGCAGTTTTTCTTGATAAAGTGGCTATGATGATAAAGATTTGAGGAGAACAAATGCTGGCAAAATTTGATGGTTGGTTTCTATTCGGTCATCCTTTCATCAACTTCTTCAAGTCCACTTGAAGGAAGTTTTAAGAAGGGAGTGATAGACTCCAACAACTTTGCTCAAAATCTATTGAGTACTTGACCCTTGCCTTAGCATGCACGTGGATGATACAGACAAGAGTAGTCACTTCCCATAAAAGTTGTTACAAACCGGAAGTTTGTAGATGTCAATGAGTGGCTCAATATTGCTGTCTCCATAGAACTTTTTCTTTTATATTATTGTTTCCATAAATTCTTTCCTGTATAAAGGTCTATATAATAACACATCATTATTTTATTTTTGTACTTGTTTTGTAACATTTTACATATGGTATCGCTCTTTTGGGTCATAGAAACTAGTCTTATTATTTGGAAGATCTACTTTAGCAAGCTGTAGAGATTTAGCGGCGGGAAAGCGCAATGACGTTCCTGGAAAAATTATGGGCTTCGACTAGAACAAACTGTTTAATGTGGTCGGTGATTAATATGATTAATTTCATGAAAGCCTTGGTCTGGTCATACTATGGAGGCGTCCAACCGCTTCAATCAACATTTTATAGGTACCGCTGTATCGCCAGAATAACCTTTCCGAGGTGAAATCCTTCTCTATGCACCTGTTCGGTGACCGAGTATTGTTGAAATATGGAGATATGTCTAACAACTGCTGTCACGTATAAATAGGATCTGGTCATTAGCCGAATCCATCGTCATGATTAAGTGTCTCGTCGACCTTATTTAAACGGACAAAGAAAGCGGTAGAAGTGTCCTTCTGTCCGGTGACTTTAGCTATAGGATTTGTGTGTATAGACTCAGGAGAGAAATTTGGCTTTTACTCTAGAGCGCATAGATGTTTTTCATGCTTCATATGAAAAAGAAGGTGCTGGTGGAGAAAGTAGAGCTGTACTGAATTGAATTTATTGAAGTATGGCGAGAGTCATGAAAATGGAAAGAGTCGATGGAACCACTCTAAGCATACGATTATAGTTTGGAAAACGACAATTTGAGAGGATACTTGTTCTTGGTGTTCCGGGTAATTTTGGATCTCTAAGTTTCCATGACCTAGAAGGATGTTGCCCTGTATCACGGGCACTGACTTATTATAATATTATTATTATACAACTTTTATATTCCATGTATACTTATGTTTCACGCAGCCATTTTAAAGAAAAATTATAGTAGTAATTGTGATGATAATGATGATGATGATGATGACGATGATGATGATGATGATGATGATGATGATGATGATGATGGCGGTGATGTTGATGATGATGATGATGATGATGATGATGATGATGATGATTATGATGATGATGATGATGATGGATGATGATAATTTCTTACTTAGTCACAAGACATAATGATTTTCTTTATTCGCCTAAAGCATTATTATAGGGATTGTTTGTTTTCATTTCCCACATTCTGGTTATCTTTAATTCCAGATCGTTATTTTTTTTCTTTCTTATTTTTTTTTTCGATAATCTCTCCATTTCTTTTTACAGATATATAACCGTCTGTTGATTCGAATGCATTATTATCTCTTGGGACTGATAAATACATTAGCGTGTTGCTGTTATTATTATTATTATTATTATTATTATTATTATTATTATTATTATTATTATTATATTACTATTACTATTATTATTATTATTATTATTATTATTATTATTATTATTATTATTATTATTATTATATTTATCATTGTTGTCGTCGTCATAATCGTCCTCACCATCGCCATTTCACCCGACGCCGTCGACATCACACACACTGCCACCACTATAGCCACTTTCTTTCACGAAACAAAATATCCATTTTCCTTGTCTAGGAAAAATTATCCATAAAGAAAAGGTTGATATTTTGAAGGACTGTTTTAGACGCTTAAGAAAGAGGTTCCGTGTCCCATTATATTTGTAATGGGCACCAATTTGTCGCAGATATTGTCAGAATATCCAGTACGCTATTTGTAGATCGGTTTTACAGTACAATATATGGATTGGTCTCGGCTTGGACTTCTTTGATCACATGACTGTTCTATTAGAATTGAGCTGTTACCTAAACAACAAAGAAAACGACAACAACAGCAACAACATCATCAACAACAAAACTGCGACGGGGAAGGCATAAGTAACAATAACAAGAAAAAAAAAAGAATACCAGCTAACGCCGAATGAGATTTAGCGTGGTTTTAAGAGATATTCCTTGAAAGCAAGCTAAATATCGTTTATATATGCCAAACAGGTATTCATACTGACTGACACTCGTTAGACTCGAAGATATCCTGCCCGCTTTGATATGACATAAATATTAGAGAAGTCCAGTGATGGAGCAATGGCAGGAGCCCCCCTCCCCACGAAGCCCCTACTTTGTTGATCTGACATGTAGATAAGTCATCCCAATTTCCCCCAAATCATACACTAATCTCCAAATTAGGCAATGATATGAAATAAAATATCCAAAGAAAAGATGTGATTGTTACGGTTGGAATGCCTTTGATAATACGTTCGATTAATGCTGATGTGGACCTAAGCAGCTTTAATAATAGCAACAACATACATGACAATACGGTCAGTCAGTACTAAGGTTGACGCGGTTTTCTAATATCTATAAGCATAGAATGTTCACGTACAACGTTTAAAAAAGAAAAAAAAAAGTTATTCATCATTGCAAAATATAAGTTGTAATGCACCGGTATCGAATTTTAGGTTTGCCTGCAAACATAAGTTCAATTCCTCAGGAAATTCTAGATACATTGCATTTCATTGGATCTGCTAACATACAGTTTGTTATCATGCTTACACAATGGCAAAAACATAAGCACAACAATACGTTTGTATAGACACGGACACTCATGCATGTATATGCATGTGCGTGTCTGAGTGTATGTGTTCCCCATATCCATCCATCCGTCCATCCATCTGCCCAAACATACATATTTTTACAGACTACCACACACACATAAATACACAAGCCAAAGAGCTTGAGTGCTTTTGCATAAGAATCAAAGCATTGATGAACAGTAGTGTCTCTTC
>NW_021836792.1:0-23019 GCF_006345805.1 Octopus sinensis | reverse complement strand
TGACCAGTAGTTGCGTTTGTGTCCACTTCATCTATGACTAGTAGGACATCTTCGCTAATGTCAATACATTCTATTGTAACTGCCTCGCTGGTTATAGGTGAGACGGCAAAGAAGTCCACTGGTTTGTTCACTTGTCTGTGTTCCAACGGGGTGGTAAAGACACTTTTGAACTGGTCATTCAGCATCTCACTGATCTTAGTTGACTGTCTGTGAGGGAGCCATCCTTTTGGAGGAGGGGTCCTATCTTGCAGTGCACTGAGACTGTTTCTTTCGTGTAATGAAAGAAGGCCTTTGGGTTTGATTTAATGTTTTTTACAATCCAGGCTTCTTTGTCTGCTTTCTCCCTCACATAGGATTGTTGCAGCCTTTTTTCAATCTCCATCAGTGTTGTTTTTAGGTGGGACATTTCGCTACTTTTGGGATGTTGGTTGAGATTATTTGCAACCTTCATCCGTCATCTCATGAGGATCTTCCTGTCTCTTGGAATCTTGCTCCTATTTGTTTTGGCCTTGTACTCTGAGACATATTTCTGGTATACGGCTTGCACAGAAGACATGAAACATTCTAGTTTCATGTCAATGTCTGGTATGGAGAGACATTCCGGCCAGTCCTCTCTGAGGGTCTCTTTTTGGATCGATTTCCAATCTGCTTTGTGGAAGTTTAGATTGGAGAGATTTTGGGTGCTTCCTTTAGACTGTATGTCTCTGGTTACTTTCGGCCCAAACATAGACAGCTCTGTTATGTTGTGATCCGAAACTAATGTTGGTGTCACTTTCACATCATGAATGATGTCCATATTGTTCATGAAGCAGAGATCCAGAATGTTATTCGCCCTAGTTGGCTTGAGTACAACTTGCTCCATGAATAAGGCATTGGTGAGGTTGAGCAGGGACTCCACCTGTACTTGCTTGCAATGATTCATTCCTGAGAGTATGAGACCTTCGGGCCATTTGACGTTGGGGAAGTTGAAATCACCCATAAGAAATATGGTCACGTGGTGTTCCAGATTCATGAGGATTTCTTTAATTCTTGTGAGGCAATCTTCAAACTTGCCTATGTGATTTGGGGCATCTGGTGGGCAATATGTATTGCATATGACTATATTATGTTGTCTTATGTATACAATTAAAGTGTCACATACCAAATTTGAGTATGTCATCTCGGATGTATACAGCAACTCCACCATGGCTCCTTTCCCTTGTCTGTTTGCAGTATGGTATAGTTTGGTGCGTGTACTTCTGCATCCTCTATATCAGGTCTGAGGTGAGTTTCCACGAGTGTTATGTATAGGGCTTGATTGCATGCAGTAAGATCTCTCAGGAAAGAAATTTTGTTTCTATTTTGATACAACAGACCCCCAATATTTAGTAAAAGTATTGGGGTGACGGCTGTGCAGGCGTTAGGGGAGGCCATCCCGTGTCTGTTGACTGTGGTGGTCTTGCATAGTGGTGGGCAGGGTTTCTTCTCTGTGCTTGGTGTAGCCAGGTTAGCTGCTGGACAATCCTTTGTGCCATGCACAAAAAAGACTCTTGCTAAGCTGCTGCATTGTGCAGAACATCTGAGGAGCACAATTCTTTTCTGAATGTTTTCCTGGGAGACATTTCTTGTCTTCCCTCAGTAAAGCTCTTCTCTTTGAGTCCCCTGAAGTTTTGGCGGGGTGTCGGGTGGGCGAATCGGCAGTTTTTACCATCCTCCCCATGCCAACATTTGCCCTGCAAGTAGAATTTACAGGTTCTTCTGTGCCTTCCAGATTTCTTCTTTCCTGAAGTGTACTGGGTGGCATTGAATCCTCCATGGGGTTCTCTGCTGTTTGTGTGATGGGTTGGGGTTTCAGCTTTGGTTGTTTTTCCATTTCCTTCCTTTCTCTCCTTATTTTTGTTTTTGGACCTTCCTTTTTTCTTCTCTTTTTCTAATTTCTCATTTCTTTGTAGGACCACTGGTACAGGGGGGCTTCCAGTTTCTGCTCCCTTGGCTTCCCTATCCTTCACTACCTGGTCATTCACCGGGGTAGGTGATCCATTTTCCTGAGGAACCCCTGGATCACAGAGACTTCCGGCTTCCTTCTCTTTTTCGTCCTCTTCATCCTCATCAGCCTTGCCACAATAATTTTCAATTATGCTATCCAATATTTTGATGTGTGGTCTTATAAGCATGTAAGACCAGATAAATTCACCTTTTTTTGGTTCTATTTGGTCAATGGGTCTATGAAATCCATTGTTCTTTAGCACGGCAGTGATGATGTTGTTCGGCAGATCACCACAAGCAATCGTCCATGCTCTTAGCAGAAGATTTAACTCTTTCTTTTCCCACTTTGGTGCCATCTTTGTTTTGAAGTCCAGAGGGGGAGTAGAGGCTAGAGAGGTAATGAGCGATAGAGAGAGGTAGAGACGGAGAAACACAGAGGGGGAAATAGGGAAAGAGAGGGAGATTAAGGAAGATAGATTCTATGAAAGAAATCATGAGGGTGATAGGAGGAAAGCAAAGGGTGTGGGTTGTTAAGAGATAGAGGGAGGTAGGGGAGGGGGAGAGGAGGTGAATAGAAGGAGAGACAGAGTGATGGAGAAGAGTCAAAGAGAAAGAGAGGCAGAGTGAAGAGAGGGGAAGGAAAGAGAAACAAGAAGGGAGGGAGAGGATAGCAAGAGAAAGAGAGACAGGATGAAGGATGTGAGAGAGTGAGAGACGGAGTGAGAAGAATGGGTGAATGAGAAGTATATGAGAGAGAGGGTGAGAGTATGACAGGAGAGATAGATGTGAGATGGAAGGAAAGAGAAATGAGAGAAGAAGAGGATATGAAAGGGAGGGAGAGAGATGAGAAAAAGAGTAGATATGCAAGAGAGAGGGAAAGAGTAAGCGTAAAGAGAGATAAAGGAAGGAGAAAGGAGCTGGAAGTGGGGGAATATATGTAAGGGGAGAGAGAGAGGTAGAAGAGATGAGGAAATGAAAGAAGTATATAATTCTAACTAATTATGATTATATTTCTAACTCAGTCGTTTGCTTAAATTACAGGAAAATAAACAAATGTAAAAGATTTTTAAATATTAGTTTTATAGAAATAAAATGAAATTATAATAAAATTACAATAAAATTACGATTATATTTCTAACTCAGTCGTAGCTCAAATGTTAACTTAAACTACAGGAAAATAAACAAATGAAAAGAATTTTTAAATATTGGTTTTATAGAGATGAAATGAAAGATAGATTGAAAGCGAAACAGAAATTGAAAGAAAGTTATTCTCAGAATGTAAACAAAAATGGCGTCGTAAATCGTAACTGAGATGTTAGCTTACATTAAAGGAAAATAAAAGAATAATAAACAAACAAATGAAAACGATACTTATTGTAAAAGGTACAGCCCAAACCCTCGTGCTTGTATGAAGAAGTTTTCTTTCAAAACAGAAAAGAGAACAATTCTTTTTCCTTCTTACATTTGGCTGGAGATAAATTAAAGACTTGCCACCATGTGCTTTTTCGGCGAAGAATCTAGCATGCGTAACTAACTTTAATGTATTATATTTGGCTTCAAGCGAAATATATCACGTTTTTAATTAATATATTTTTAATTAATGTATTTTAGTAGATCGTTATGAGTTAACAAGTTCTACGTTTTGTTAGTTTTAGTAGATTATTTCGTCGATTTATGCAAACCTTTTTGTTTTTTCACAGAGCAAAAGCAAACGCGTCTTTCCTCTTCGAAAACCGGAAGTAATATATATATTATATACACATATATTTTTATATATATATAGATATATTTATATATATATATATATATATATATATACATATACATTACATACATACATATATATATATATACATACATATATATATGCATACATACAATACATACATACATACATACATATATATATATACATACATATATATATATGCATACATACAAATACATACATATATAGCATACATACAAATACATACATACATATATATATATGCATACATACAAATACATACATATATATATGCATACATACAAATACATACATATATATATATGCATACATACAAATACATACATATATATATATATATGCATACATACAAATACATACATATATATATATATACATACATACATACATATATATGCATACATACAAATACATATATATATGCATACATACAAAACATATATATATATATGCATACATACAAATACATATATATATGCATACATACAAATACATATATATATATGCATACTACAAATACATATATATATATGCATACATACAAATACATATATATATATATTATATATATATATATATATATATATATATACATATACATTACATACATACATATACATTATATACATACATACATACATATACATTATATACATACATACATACATACATACATATATATATATACATACATATATATATATGCATACATACAAATACATACATATATATGCATACATACAAATACATACATACATATATATATATGCATACATACAAATACATACATATATATATGCATACATACAAATACATACATATATATATATGCATACATACAAATACATACATATATATATATATATGCATACATACAAATACATACATATATATATATATGCATACATACAAATACATATATATATGCATACATACAAATACATATATATATGCATACATACAAATACATATATATATATATGCATACATACAAATACATATATATATATGCATACATACAAATACATATATATATGCATACATACAAATACATATTATATATGCATACATACAAATACATATATATATATATATATAATATATATATATATATATTATATTATATATAATCACCCATCATCGACCCTATCCCATCATCAACTCCTTCACCTGCACCTCCAGCAATATCATCTTTTGCGTCATTTGCTCTCTCTGCCATTCCCTGTACATCGGACAAACGGGACGCCACTTGGCTGACCGGTTCGCAGAACACCTCCGTGACATCCGCCTTGCCAACGACACACCGGTCTCACGCCATTTCCGCTCCACCGGTCACTTCTTGCAACACCTGTCAGTGTTCGGTTTCTCCTTGCACAGAGGCCATCCGGATTCCTGTTTGCGCCGTGAACAGGAATTAATCTTCTCTCTTCGCTCTTTTACGCCATTTGGTTTCAACTCTCCCCACCTCCTCATCTAACCTCCCCAACCCCTACTTCTCTTCAGTCCTTCATCCTTTCACCCCTACTCACTTTCCCTCCTCTTCCCTTCTTCCCTCTTCCCCTTCCCTCTTTCTCTCTGCTCCCTCCCTCTCCCGCTCTCTCCCCCTCCCTCTCTCCTCCCTCCTCTTCTCCTCTCCTTCCTTCTCCCCCTTCCCCCTCCCTCCTCTTTCCTTCACCACCCTCATCTCATCTCACCACCCCTTCCTTCTTTTCTTCTCCCCTCCTCACTCTCACCTTTCCCCTTCTCCCTCCTCTTCTCTTTCCTTCCCCCCTCTTCCGCTCTCCCCCTCCACTCTATCCCTCCTCATTTCCTCTCTCCCCCCCTTACCTCCCCTCTTCCCCTCATCTCCTCTCTTTACACTACACCATACGACTTTGAACATCACATCATATATATATATATACACACGTCCAGACCTCTCATACGCACTACATACTCTCTCATACACACACACACTCTTATGTTGGGGCGAGGTCATTTGACCCTGTTATCTCCCCTAATTTCGCTCTTGCATCTCACGTTTGATCTTTGACTTCTGGCCGAAATCAGATCGCCATGTTGATTCGCTAGCTTCTGCACTCATTTTTTTTCTCTCCTTGTTTCTTTTCTGTGTATCTTTCTGTTGAAGAGCGTAGGCTCGAAACGTAAAAGACTTGGTTTATTTATATTCCTGAGCGCCATACTAATACAATTGTTTGTTTGTATTCCACCTGCCTTCGTCTTGTTTATTTTCATAAAGCTTCCCGTTATACATATATATATATACATACATACATACATACATACATATATATATGCATATATATATATATACATATATTTATATATACTCTTACTCTTTTACTTGATTCAGTCATTTCACTGTGGCCATGCTTTTGTAAGCCTAGTACTTTTTTTTTATCGGTGTCTTTTGCTGAACTACCAGGTTACGGAGACATAAACACATCAGCATATGTATCAACATAGGTTGTGAAGTGATGGTGGGGATAGAAAGACAGATGCACATACACACAAATATCCACATATATACGATAGTCTTCTTTCAGTTTCCATGTACGAATTTCACTCAGGAGGCTTTGTTTAGCCTAAGGCTATTGTATATATGTATATACATACATACATATATGTATGTATGTATACATATATATGTTGTATTTAGGATGGTCATTTTGCGAGTTTAGCCAATAAAAACACATGCACTATATATTTGGTGTTACTTTGCTTCAGCGTTATTTATTTTTTACATTAATCTTAATCTTATTTCGGCCAGAGTTCTTTCGTCACACTCCTGTGACCGCATCAGTGATCCTTTGCTTTCTTTTTTCTTATTTGTGTGTCTCTCCTTACTAACCGTCGGCCATTTTGTATTGCTATTGTATGTGTCTTCATTTGCGCATGCGTATATCTCTATGTGCATCTATGTTTAGTTAGTGTGTGTGTGTGTGTGTGGAGGGGAAATGTCTGTAATATTTGTATCTCCTGTTTATATCCGTTCATGTAATGGCTGAAGGTTAGTAAGGAGAGACACACAAATAAGAAAGAAGAAAGCAAAGGACCACTGATGCGGTTACAGGAGTGTGACGAAAGAACTCTGGCCAAAATAAGATTAAGATTAATGTAAAAAATAAATAACGCTGAAGCAAAGTAACACCAAATATATAGTGCGTGTGTTTTTATTGGCTAAACTGGCAAAATGACCATTCCTAAATACAACAATATCTGTTTCAACACACAATTTCACATCAAAAATCTTGCAAAACAAATATATATATATATATATATATATTTATCATCATGATCATCATCATCATTTAACATCCGCTAACGATGCTAGCATGGGTGGGACAGTTTGACTGAGGACAAGGAGAATAAAAAAATTATTGCAATCAAAGCTGAATTCAAAAAATTTTATTGAAGCTCAGTACCATTAATCAGATATAGAGTTGAAATTATAGACTGGACCAAAAACAACATAGAGAAACTCGACAAAAAAACTAAGAAGTTGTTGATGGTGTATGGAGCCCACCATCCCAAATCTGATATCAACCAGCTGTACTTGAGGAGAGATCAGGGTTGAAGAGGCTTAATAGTAGTAGAAGAATGTGTATAGTCGGAAAGAAAAAGTCTAGTAGAGTATTTACAGGGCAGCACAGAAAAACTGAGGTACTTAGTTTATTGACCCTGAAAGGACAAAAGGCAAATTTGACCATGGTGGAATTTGAACTCAGAACGTAATGGCAGATGAAATACTGCTAAGCATTTTATCTGGTGTACTAACAATTCTGTCAGCTCACCACCTTAATAATAATAATAATGATAATAATAACTTTTTATTGGCCACAGGAGCATAGATGAGGGGAATATGTGTAGATATATATACACATATATTGTATGTTTTTCATGTGTGTGTGTATGTGTGTGTGTATGTGTCTATGGATGTGTATAGGTGTGTAGCTATGTATGTATATGTATGTATGTCATTCTTGTATGTGAACATGCACCACACATATGCGCACATGCAAAATTCTTTTATTGTTATAGTGGAATTATGCCATTATCTCTGTCTGTGTGTATGTGGGTATATATAATATATATATATATATATATATATGTGTGTGTGTGTGTGTGTGTGTGTGTGTGTATACGTGTGTATGTATATGTATATATATATAATCATCATCATCATTTAACGTCCTGTTTCCATGCTGGCATGGGTCATATGGTTTGACAGGAGTTAGCCAGCTGAAGATCTGCCCAGGCTCCATGTTTGCTTTGGCTTGGTTTCTATGGCTGGATGCCTTTCCTAAAGCCAACCACTCCACAGAGTGTAATGGGTGCTTTCACACAGCACTGGCACAGGTGCATTTACGTGACACTGGTACAGGTGCTTTTAATATGTCACCAGCACCCACAAGCCCGCAAGGTTAGGACTGCTCTGCTGAAGAGGAATGCAGGGAACAGCTTGTGTGTGTAGGTGCATCTGTGTATATATACATATCTATATATATATGTGTATGTGTGTATATATATACATATCTATATATATGTGTGTGTATGTGTATATGTATATAATATATATATATATTATATTTAGATAGTGCTTTTTATGTGCCACTGGCATGGGGGCCAGTTAGGGTGTTCAGGCATCAGCCATGTTTGGATGGTGCTTTTTATGTGCCACTGGTACGGGAGCCAGTCAGGGGGCACTGGTCACAGCTATGATATTGGTTTTACTTGACTCAACAGGTCTTCTGAAGCATATCATATCACACGACGCATTAGGGGTACTCTTAACTGGGCCGGGTAGAAAAGCACTCAACAGCTAATTGAGTAAAGATAATCTTATAATAAAAAACCACAAATCTTGTAATTACAGCTACCCAGGATTTCCTGGTTGAAATAATGAATTATTCCACTATTTATCAAACTGAAACCAAAACCGTTTGTCAGTTGTCTTTTGAACAGATAACATTTAAACAAGAGATGCTTGTAAAGAAGGCAAGAAGAAAAACAATGGGGATAACCAACATTACAATAATTCAATGTCAAGATGTAAACCAGATGTTAATGGTTTACTAAGTGTCTGTTGGTCTACTTTTAAATTCCGGCTAGATGTATTTCTTGAAAAATGGACACACAGAAAAAAATCTCATTCCTTGAATTCATGAATTCGTTAGAGATTCTCAAGTTTTTCACTAGATACAGTTTTTGAAGAGAACACTGAACATTTTTTAGATGCGTTAACTAGTATACACACTTTTATGTACCCCCACATCTCCCTCTGTGTCACTTCTACACCTTACACATAATCCCCTTACCTTATGATCTATCCTCCTTCCTGAGCCACTGCTATCTCTCTCACTTCACCCTCTCTTTACAGATATTTCTCACCAACTGTACTACCATCCTTGCACATCATTCAATATATCCACCTCTGACCCCTATCTCTAACCATCTGCAACTTTCCCCTGACACTCTAATGAAATGACACATCCCACTTTGATCCACTGACCACAACTTTTCTTATGCTCAATGACCGAGAAAGTTTACTCTGGCATATTATCTCTACTCTATGTATTTTTGATCTTGTTTAAGAACTTATCTTAATTATCACTGAGTTTAGGGGCCAGTATAGTCAATTAATTTCACTCTGGTACTTGACTGATACTCATTTCCTTGATCCTACACATATAAAAGGCAAAGTTGACTTCAGTAGTAAATGAACTAAGAAAGTAAAGGCCCTTCACTATCCAACTTTCTAACTATTCTGCCAATCCATCACCCAGTACAATCTTTAATTTTGTGTAATAAATGATTCTTATCATCATTTCATATTGGAGCAGGCATGGCTATGTGGTTAAGATGTTTGATTTGCAACCACATGGTTTCCAGTTCAGTCCCAATGTGGGACACCTTGGGCAGGTGTCATCCACAATAGCCCTAAGCTAATCAGTCCTTTGTAAATGAAAACAGTAGATGGAAACTGCAAGGAAGTTTTGTGTGAGAGAGAGAGAGAGAGAGAGAGAGAGAGAAAGAGAGAGAGAGAGAGAGAGAGGAGAGAGAGAGAGAGGAGAGAGAGACTCATAGTGTGTGCATAAATTCAACAATGTCTTTAGTACCAGCAAGGTGAAAGATGGTGACAATGTTAAATTTCTCCATCTGTTCAACAGATGTGTGATGGACCACTGAAATGGAAGATATTTTACTTGAAGAACAAGTAAGGGTTGGTGACAGGAATAGCATTTGGCCATAGACAATTTGTCTCAAAGTTTCATCTAATACCTGCTAGCATGAAAATAGAGAAATAAAATTATTTCAGTTATTACTTTTACTTATTGGTGAGCATGTGTGTGTATGTGTGCACGTGTGTTGTTGTGTGTGTGTGTGTGTGTGTGCATGTATGTATGCACTCTAGAGCAGTGAATTAGCAGAATTAATAGAGCAAGGACAATGTTTTGCGGTATTTAGTTATATTCTCATACATTTCTGACATCAAATTCTGCCTAATCATGTCTACTTAATATTTCTGGAGGATGGGAGGTGTGATAAAATATATGCTACCAAGTGCTAAGGTGTTGACTGTTCCTGCGCCACAAAACTTGAAGCTTTGTGCCTATGTTAGAAATTAGTTTCAGTAAGTGTGTACTTATGCAATTTACATGGATATATAATTACAAAAAAGAGAAAAACAATAAAAAGTAAACAGGAATGTTCAAAAACAAAAAGAAGACTAACATACACTGCGGCATATCTTTAGTTCAAGTTTCATTGATGGAAATTTAACGAGATTTGGTAAAAAAAAACTGATGAAGCTGAAAACAGCACAAAGTATCACAGTTATAAAGCATTGGTACCATGTGATGAATAATGGAGCATCTAACTGAAAAAGAAAAGAAATATTAAATTAGATTATTAAATGCAATCAATAAGATTTTAAAGAAACATATGTTTTGAATGATGTATATGATGTATTGGATTAAAGCTGGATGCATCATTACTGAATACATAAGTATTTTATTATTTAAGTGAAAATTAAGTCAATTACAAATAAGCCCCTGAATGGGAAAATAATAGTCACCTTTTACATACAAAAATGTCCAAACAATGTGAAAAAGAAAAAATGTCAAGGACAATAAAACATTTTGAGAACAGAGTCTGGCAACAATACCTTTGGACACCTTATTGAATAGAGATCTACTACAACATTGATTCCTCTAATCTTATATCAGTATCGCTCTCTATTTAATGTTATTCAAGCCAAAGAAGCCTCTACATGGTTGATGGACCTGCTAACAACAGATATACTGCAATACTGATTCCCAGCTAAGTGTGTTTCTTTCATTTTGGGGAACAGATGATAGTCAGATGGGACCAAATCAGGAGAATAGGGAGGGTGATCAACCAGTTCAAAGCCATTCCTTCCCCTCCTAAATTCAGTTGCCCACAGTTGCACAGTTAATAAAACTGAAGCAGCATCACTTAATGTAGCAACCATGTCAGCATGAATGTCCTTGGGGGCTAAACCTGCAGGTATTTGATAACACCATGATGCTGAATGCATCAAGCAGAGATATTGCATCGTGTTTTGCAAAAAGCTTGGTAATACTCAAGCTCAAACCATCCAGAAGATTCAGCAGGCCTTTGGTGGTGATGCCATGGGCAAAACTCAGATCAAGGAGTGGTAAAACTATTTCAAATATGGCCACACTTCAATAGAGAGTGAGGCATGCTCAGGCAGGCCATCCACAAGCCAAAACAAGAAGTTGATTGAGAAGGTTTGGTGAATAGTCACATAACAATCCAGGAAATTGTTCACCAAGTGGGAATAAGCACAGGATCGGTGCATTCCATTTCAATGGAAGGTTTGTGCATGTCCTTGGTAAAATTGTCTCCAAGCAGCAGAAGCAACTTCACATGGAAATCACTGATATGTTTGATTTTGCAAAACACAACCCAGACTTCATGAAGACCATCATCACTGCTGAGGAGACATGGGTTTATGGTTACAACCCGGAAACCAGGTTCCAGTTCCCTCAGTGGAAGCAATTGTCATCACCAAGGCCCAAAAGGGCATGACAGGTTCGCAGCAGACTCTCATGGTATTGTGTTTCTTTGACTTCCACAGTATTTTATATCATGAATATGCACTACAAGGCCAAACAATCAATAAGGAATACTACCTGGAAGTTATGCATTACCTTTGTGAAGGTGTGTGTCAAAAACAGGAAGACGTGGGTAGTGAAAAATTGGCAACTTCACCATGACAACGTGCACACTCACTCCACCTACATAATCCTCGTCAAGAACAATACACTACTTGTTTGACAGGCTCCCTAATAACCAAACTTGTCACCATGTGACTTCTGGCTCTTCCCTAAACTGAAAAGGAAGCAATTTGAGTCACAAGGGGAAGTTATGAGAAAAGTGACAGTAGAGCTTGATATCATTCCAAAGAAGGTATTCCTGAGGTGTTACCAGCAGTGGCAGAACCACAGGGAGAAATGTGTGAACTCCCAGAGGGAGTATTTCAAAGGTGATTAAATAAAATTTGTGAAATATAAAAACTGTATTTTTTATGCCCAAAGGTCAGATAATTTTTTAACATACCTCAAGCAAACACACTAGAAAGTTCACTGAGATTCCTAAACTTGAGTTATAGGTTATCCAGGCTGTAAGGAATACCTTTGTTTTCTTCCAAGACCACCTGTGAGGCAGGAAGGGATGTATGGATCATTTTGACATCACCACATGTTCCTCAGACTCTGCTTAAGTAACTGACCTTGTGGGCCTGTACCTTGTGCATGAGCTGGGCTGCCACTTACCTGACCTTAGAGTGGGTGCCTATAGGGATGATACATGCCTCACTACAGTAGATTATACCTAAATCCCCTTGGAGAGAATTAATTAACTTCCTAGACTTACGTGCAGGGTGATATTCCCTATACCACAAACCCAATGAATCATTACACTATATGCATCATTCCTCCTGTTCCTAAATCCATAGTTAATAGTCTAGTGAAAAACATTTCTATAAGAACCTTTAATCTCTAGGTCAATGTGTAGATCTTCCTTCTCAGGATTATAATGAGGCCCCAGCTTGTAGCATCTTTGAGAAGATTAAATACTAACCCTGAAATCCCCCTTAAGCTTCCTTGTAGCCAACCAACCACATCACACCCCAGAGTACATTCCCACTCCAGAAGTGTGAGTACACTCCACATAGAAAAGAAGTGGGAAAATCCCAGATGTCAAGATACTTGAGTGGTTGTGTGGCCTGTCTGGCCAGGTACATGTGTTGACATGCAATCCTGGGACCACATCTGAATCCTGCTGTGGCCTGTGGTGAAGCTGTTCAAGCCACACATAGGGCCAGTCACCATCTTACTACTACTGGTGACAATAAGGACAGTAGGTAGATGCTTTTGTAGGTGACATGCTTGTACATCACTTTCCAGCACTGATGTAGGTGGTAACCCCACTGGGTGTGTACACCTCATCCATCAGGTTGCTCCTTCCTCCAGCATACCAATTAGCCCTAATAGACACAGGACCAAGCATGGCTGCTCCAGGAACTTTATCTGATATAACCTCCCATTCAGCAGTTGACATCCTTGAGATTCTACCAAATATTTAATCAGAACATGGTCAAGCTGACTTACTCTAAAGCTTCTGATATGCTAAAACTTGAAGGTCAGCACACAATAGGGGGAGGCCCTTCCTACATCTACACCTGACAACTTAGGTAAAACTGATAATAATACCACCACCCTTAGCATGTGCACCCCACTTGCTACTGGGCAGTCAGTACCACCACTTGCCATAACCACTTGAGACTTCACCATTGCAGGTGCCAGCCTACAACCCACCAACTTTGTTTTAGCACCTTACTCTTCATCTCCCACACCACCTATGTACCCAGTGCACCCTTACTACATGTTGCATGTACTTATGTGGTTTAGTGCTGGAGTATAGTGTAAGATCAGCAGTGGAGACATTAGCATGCCTGTTATTGTAACCATGTTAACCTCAGAGCAGCTGAATCTGTCATGTTGATCTGCCTACCTCCCACTAAGCTAAGCTAAGCAAGTAATTTTATTTTATTTTTTGAGCCTATTTGCCATTGTTGTCACTTGTAATATATGTTGACTGAATCATTCCCTTAAAAATTTCCTTCAGTACCTTACAGATTCTCCCTGCTAATTTCACCAGCAGAACTGAATAGCTCATAAGGATACTAATATCACCCATCTTTCTTTCTATCTATATCTTATAGTATTAATGGTATATAACTCCAAATTTCTGTCAGACATATAAATTGTGTCTACTGATCTATCTATATCTCTTTCTCTTACAGGGACTTTGGTAAATTACTTTCAATTTCTGTCAGAGATTAAGGAGCTCTTTATCACTCAATCTACCTAGTTTATAAGTATTAATAGTAAATAACTTTCAGTTTCTGTCAGAAATATTTGTAGAGGGCCTCTCTAGTAGTAATGGTAAATATGTTTTTAATTCCTGTCAAGGATATTTTGAAGGAGGTACTAGTCATGCACAATCATGCAATTTCAATTCACTCCCATTACACTTTTGACTTCCCTCACCTCCACCTTTTGAAGGAGGTTTGAGTGCATGCACACAGGTACCTGTGTATATATGTTTGTTTATATCTGCCTGCGCATGAGCAAAGGAGAATTATGGGTATATAAGTATACATATCAATAATATATATTATACAGACAATAAGTGAGAGCTGGGAATGCTCAGTATAGAAAACACATAGTAGTACTTAAAAGGACTTAGACTTAACCATACTGTCAAAGAGAAATCCAAATCAAGCAGATATAGAGGTAGTAATGGAGATAAACACAGTTAGGCTTAAAAGAAATACTGGGTTGGCAAGAAGATAATTTCAGTTTTTTAGTGTGAAATAAAAATCAGTTTTTTTGTCATACAAAAAATGAACTTTAAACAATTATATATTTTCCATTTTGTTTGATGACCTTTTGCCATCTTTCTGGCAACTTCATGATTATAGAACTTCTGGTCCTTATCAGCCAAAAACTGAAGCAAGTACAAGTTCAGGTCATCATCATTATTGAAAGTTTTAACATTCAAAGAATTTTGCAAACTTTAAAATAAATGGTGCAAGGTCAGAGCTATATTGATGGATATAACATTACTTTCCAACCAAGCTCCAATAATTTTTCACCAGTTAGCAAAGATGTGTGTCACCTAGCATTGTCATGGTGGAACACGATTCCTTTATGATTTGTCAGTTCTGACAGTTTTTCTTTGATTGCTTCTTCCAGTTTCATTACTTGCTGACAGTAAACATCTGAATTGAATAATTGGTTCCCTGGAAGCAACTCAAAATACACAACACCTTTGTAATCCCACCAAATTGACAGCATGACCTTTTTGATTCAATTCAATGTGGTTTGTGCTGGCTCATTATACTTGGACCATGACTGTTTTCGATTCATGTTATTGTAGACAATCCATTTTCCATCACCAGTGATTATTTGTTTAAAAAAACACTTGATTTCATTGCATTTGAGATGCATATTGTAAATATTGATTTGTTGTGTTTCAATTTATGTGGAACCCAAATATCAAGCTTCTTAACGAGTCCAAGACATTTTAAGTGATTTTCAATTGTTGTGAGTGATACATTTAATCTCTCTGTAATCTCTTGCACATTTATGGCTTTGATTCAGTCATCATCAACTTCAGTAGGTCAACTAGAATGTTGGTAATCTTTGAGTGAAAAAACTCCAGAACAGAATTTTTAAAACTATTTCTGACATGTGCATTCTGTTAAGTAATCAACACCATAAACTTCACATATCTCTTTGTGAGCCTCAGTAACTTTCTTGCTTTTATGGAAATAAAAAATCAAAATATGGTGAAAATGTTTGTTTTTGCACTCCATGTTAAAATTGACACTGAACTAACAGCTGTAAACAAAATTATGCACAATTTGCTTCTAAAGAACAGAGAACATCTTCCCCTGTGGAATGAAGTTAAAATACTAGACAGAGAACACCACTGGAAAATACAAAAACTGAAGAGGCAGCACATATGCTAGGACACAATAACCTTAGTAGCTCTAGTGCAAATATGAGTAGAATATGGGAACTAGTATTAAGAAAAGATAAACTACTGGGTTTATAAGCCCTAAAATTCACTCTATAATTGCCCACAGACATATAGCATAGTGGTTAAGAGTGTGGGCTACTAACCCCAAGATTCTGAGTTCAATTCCAGGCAGTGCCTTGAATAAATAACATCAGCAAAAAAATACGTTAGGAATGAGAAGCCAGGGTTAGGTTCAAAATTCCACCAGGAAACCTGATGAAGGCTGGTGAGTAAATCAGTCGAAACGTGGCAGTAACAAAAAACAAGATGAGGACACATATCCATCCAATGTAAATAATGAACTCTATTTTGTAAAAAACAAAATTACTTTCTTGCCAACCCAATATGGAGTACAAAAAATGCAGAATAGTACAGAATAAGATAAGAAAATATATAAATTCACAGCTCAAGAGCTCTTGCAGGAAGCCTGGAGTTACATAATAATCATAATAAGCACAAATTGCAGATGAAATATGCAAAATGTTATGGGTGTATAATCAGTAACTAGTCAGATGAAGATATAATAAGCTTGGCTCCTCTCATAAATAGAAGATTGGAATGCAATGATTAAGTGGAAATAGCCTAAAGGGGAGTGGGATACAAAAACCTTGCAAAACTTCGCAAGCATTTTCAACTGAAGGTTTTGCTTTGATTTCCCTAATGTGCCAATGCAGGCTTGGTGAAATTACAATGAGTCATCTAGATTGTATTTAGGGTTTTTCATCAGGCTAGCAGCTAAGCATTGTATAAGTTGTTCATAGTTTAGGTAGGTGATCACAAATTTGTGTACTTTACAGCCAATTTAGAACAGACAAATTGACAAGGACCCAGTAACTGGAAAACAAATCCATCCTTCAGAGAACAAAGCATTAAGATATTGGGTTACTGTACTAGTTAAGCAAGAATTGATAGGAGTCATCATCAAAAATAAGTAATAAGTTTCACTAAAAGGAAAAATCAGAAAAACATTTGTTAGTTTAGGCAACAATATAAGTGCAGAGAATAATAGTAAAAAAAGTATTTTTGTAAAAGATGTGCTAGAAGCAAGAATAGTCCTCAAGAGCTGTTCTTCACTCCTGCTCCGGAGCGTCGGCTGCGGGGTCATTCCGAAAAGCTCTACCTGCGACGATTTCATCTCAATCGAAGGAGAGGAGCTTTCTCCGTCCGGGTTGCGGATCCGTGGAACAAGCTGCCAGACAAGATGGTGAAGATGCTGACGACCGCTTTGTTCAAAGCCTCCCTGGACCTCAAGTGGCCTGAACTCTTTACATGAACACCACCCTGTACTTAACTCCATGTCCCCCTACATGGCCTTGCTATTTGCTTTTGAGCCAAATTATCTAACTAACTAACTAACTAACAACCAGTTCTTCAACATGAAACATAAAGGGTGCATTATATCTAACTTAGGTTGCATGTGCTGAAACATGAAGCTACAAAAGCAATCCATTGGGCCTTGGTGGTAGAAATCACCACTAGACAGGGAACTGAGTACTGTGAAAATCTGATTTCTGCTGATGAAGTGGTGGATAAGCTTGGCCAGTTTGACAAAGATTGCATAGTCTGCCCAATGAGCTATATTTCTACATGCCACACTTATTCACGTCTGTCTTGGTAGTTGTCTACTTCAAGTAGCAACAGACTGAGAGGATTCTCAGTTGAGTGAGCAGGGGAGTAGTGACACTGCCAAGGGATTCAAACCTATAACTTTATTCAACACAGAGTTAAACATTGTGCTTCTCATGGTGTCTAAAAACTGGCTTGATTTTCTTTAAGGTCTCTCCATCATGATATGAACAGTGCCTAATAGGGCAGTTTTTTGTATAGTGCTGATATTGTATTCGATTTTAAGTTGACCAAGGAATTGTAAGAGTTTCTTAGACAGACCCTAGTGTTCTTACCAGAACAGGAATAATTTTAGTAGTGGTATTCCACATTCTTTCTAGTTTTATCTTCACCTTTACAAGGATAGTAATCGTTTTGACTTCAGCTATTAATTATGGTCACCTGGGATTGCTATAACAATAATGGAAGTTTTGTAGGACTCTTTAACCATCAATGTAATGTTTGGTCATCTTAGCTCAATTGCCCTGGCCATTTATTTGTGTGAATCTGGTTTTAATCTCTTTCAAACACACCAACTTAGCAACATATTTAATCGAAACTTCAGTTGTTTACAAGATAAAATTTCAGCATTCGCCTTTCTACAGCAACACATTGCAATGCACTAATAAGTCCCTGCTGCTGTGTGTTCAATCTATGAACAAGTATATATTTGTTTATGGGTGGAGAATTTGAATTTGTGCAGCAATTTCCATGTACATCAGTTCATTTCATCAATTTCCTCTAGCATCCAGTCAAGTCTGGCTACACCATAACGAACAACAGTCATAGCCCAGGTTTTGATGTCATACACAAAGTTTTAAGAATTAATCTTACCCAATCTATCAATGGTCTTTTGTACTTACTCCTTCAACTCTCTAAACATTATATCATTTAATTCCAGTTCTCATAGGTACTTATATCCTGCTTCCTTTAGCTCTGTTGTTATTTCTCCATTGCATAATACTATTCCACTGCTATTCTCCTGTTTTCCCCTGCACATAGTAATATTTTTATTATTATTCTATATTGATCTACACCCAACACTTCCTGTATACAGTTCAAAATTGCTTCTATCTTTGCAATTTTTTTCCCTATGGGGTTAAAGAAACTGAATCAGAAGTAATATATTAAAGTTGATTCAATAACACAAGAATTATTTTTGATGAGCATTTCCCTATTTTATTATATAGAAAAAAAAACAGGTATCTGACACAATATTGATTTCAAATTTCAGCACCAGGCCAGCAATTTGGGGGAGGGGATAAGTTGATTACATAAACTGGTACTTATTTTATCAATCTTGATAGGACAAGAGGCAAAGTCAGCCATGGAGGAATCTGAACTCAAAACATAAAGATGGATGAAATGGAGCCAAGCATGCTAATGATTCTGCCAGCTCACCACCTTATCTAATATAATATTAACAACAAAAATGGGTGAAAGAACATTTCATACAACTTCAACAAAAAGTGAGTGGGCAAGTTTTTTTAGCTGGCATATTTTTTGTTGTTAAATGTATTTTGCACTATTATTTTCATATATAACTGATTTTGCTAGGGCTTTTAAAACAACCTGTAGGTTGCCTAGTATAAGGACTAGCTTGAACAGAAATGGGCTATGTATTTAATCTCCAATTAATTGGCAAAAATTATATAAATATTTTGTCTTACTTTTTGTTTAGTTTTTGATACCCTACCACCCCAAGAAAACCCAGTAATAATGAAAATATCAGAGTAGACATGCAATTAATTAAGCAAACACACTGAGTAGAACAGAGGAACAGTTTGACGGTTGGATATATTAAATGTAGTGGTTGGGTGCACTGTATAGTGATTAGTAGGAGAGGGGGAATATGATAATGTTAAGTTCTGAAACTAAAACTGATGAAGATGACTTACCTTCAGTTGTTTGCTACTTAATAAGTATTTATTAATGAACACCATGGATATTGAGATGAACCTGTGGTAAAGATATATATATATATATATAAACACATATATAAATATATGCCTACATACACACACATATGCACACAAAAACACACACACACATATTTGAACAGCTAGAAAATTAGAAATCTAAGTTGTATTTACACATTAATGACAATAGATCCAATATGCAGCATATTTGAACACCACTACCTTGTCTTTGGTTGCCTTTATCTCACCAGTCTGGGAAGGACTTACAGTGTCATGTGCAATGTCCTGTTTCCTCTGATTAACATTAGAAAAAGAGAGAAATATAAGTGACTCATTCAAAAAGTAACGATGAAACCAGTTTGGAAAATAAGATTGTGAGATTGCCTTATCAACCATAGATCAAAGCAATATAAGATTTGCTTAACATGGCCATGGAACTGTTGTTTATTTAAATGTGAGGCCTGCATACTGGAACTTCAACACAAATTTTGTTTGTCCTTAGTCATGCTTCAAGATAGCTCCCACTGTCAGTTTCAAGCACCTTTTAGATCTTTTCTCTGCTGGAGAATTGCATAGATAGTTGGACAACTAACACTGAAATTGTTTCTCCTGCTTCAATGTTCTTGCTGGTACAACAACTCCAACACCATTAATTAATGTTTTCCATATATGTAATCATGAAACCTAGAGGGCAGTTGACATTGGTAACATCACCTATGAGCTTTGGGACCAGTCAGCACTTTAGATGTACTGGGAGAAACAACAGTATTTATACAGAGGAGAATCAGCAGTAATTGACACCTTAGGCAATTCAGTAACTTTACCTGGCATTTCAGGTAACTTAGAAACTGTAGGCATTCCAGGAATAACAAGAACCCCAGCCACTGTAACAGTAGGAATATGAGTGCCAATACTTCAGCTGACTGGGTTCAAAGCTTCAGATTGTAACACATAACCCAACTATCTGGACACAGTGCCTTTTACCCAGCATTCACTAGCTCCAAAATTCAGTGCAAGAACACAATATTTTTCTCTTTTGTTCCATATCATATTGAACCCTAAGAATTTGATGAGAAGTATCTAGTTTCAGTAAATGAAAAGCAATCTGCAAGTGATGTTTGAACAGCAGTTTAGCAGGAGAAACTCCAGCTGTTGAATGCAGAGTAATTTTAAAAGAGAACAAGAACCTGTTGATCTTAATTAATTTCAAATTATTTTGTTACGGTTATTTCTACAGATATTCTATAGAAATTATAGCCAGCACTGATTTTTGCTATGCTTCATATCGAGACATCAAATGAAAACAAATAATGAGATCAAAGACAAAAATGGGTAATGAGTGTATATGTCATATTTCGGGGGGGGGGGGCTTTGCCTCTTCATCAGCACCCATCTAACCCATTCTTGCCTCCAAACACATTGCTTATATAGCCACCACATACAGTGGTGTTAAGTTATTGGATGTAGCAATTAGTATGTATTTCGTTATGCAACCATAATATACTATAAAGTATATTAAATGTTTTTATAAGTCAATACCAGGTTCTATTACATTAGCAGTGCTTTTTGCATTATTTTGTTAAGGTTATTTCTACAGATATTTTTAAGAAAGTACAGCCAGCACTGACTTTTGCAACACTGTTTTGTATACGAGACGTCAGATGTAAACAAACAATGAGATTGAAGACAAAAATGGGTAATAAGTCTATATGCCATATTTCAGGGGTTTTTGCCCTCTCATCAGCACCCATCTAACCCATTTTTGCCTCCAAATACATTGCTTATATAGCCACTGCATACCCCACATTCACCATCAAAATACAGGACAGATACTGCAACAGCTTGGGTTTCAAGGGCCCACAGCTCTCCAATATCCTTCCAAAATACCTGAGAGACCTGCATGATGTGCATGAAGGTGTAGCAAAACCAATAGTGGTGCTTTAAAGCTGAAACGAGTATTGCAGTCTAGGAGATATCTTATAGTAGGAGAATAGTAGTTTTTAACTGCTATTTCTAAATTTCGGTATGTGGTGAAGCAAATTTTGCTGAACCCTAATTATAATTATATTCGTAATTACGGAATTTTTGAATAAGTTTACCGATAATGGTTCTTTTAACATACTGAACTACTTGGAAAATTATTGATTATTAATCAATTTTACCCTTTATTATTATTGATAATATAATTCTCTCCCTGATAGTAAATGCAGTTTCTGCAGATTTTTACTCATTGGCACACATGGGTGAATGAGGAGGAATACAATATCTCATTCATCTGTTCGAATTCGGAAGTACTGGTCTTTGGATATATGCTGTTTGATGTCACTTGATCAAATACTTATATTAATTATCAGTGCTCTCAAATTTAAAATTTGAATTACTGTACTGATGAGGAGAGTGAGTGAGTAGAAATATGATTTTACATTTTTCACATCTCTCTAACTCTGAAATGCATGTACAGTTAATCAGAGCCAGGTAGATTCGTTATTTTTTCTCTTTACCTGAGTGAGTTGTTGAGTATTGCTGTCTGGGAGATACCTTATAGTAGTAGAATAGTAGTTTTTAACTGCTATTTCTAAATTTCGGTATGTGGTGAAGCAAATTTTGCTGAACCCTAATTATAATTATACTCATAATTATAGAATTTATATATAAATATATATAAAATATAAATTAGAGATAAAACCACTATTATGAAACTCAAACAGTGATAGACATAAAACAAAACTTAAATAACAAATAATATATATTTTTATAAAACATATAACTAGATCTCAAAAAGTATAAAAATGAATAATCAATATAAAATAAATAAAAAAACTACATGTTTCATGGCTACAATGAAATTCGAATTACAATTAAATTTAATTGAAATGAATTCAATTTAAAATTATAGTCAATCTTCAGGTTAACAATAATAGTTAAATAAATAAGCAAATAGAGTTAAACAATATTTATTTAAAAAATAAATAAAATAATAATTTTTCTTATAGAAGAAACTCCATTAACAAAATTTGAAACTTAAAACATTAGGATCAGTTTCCTATGATACATTTATTATGTTAAATATTTAAGGTAAAAAAATAGAGTAAATAGATAGAAATATGTATTTATCTGTGAAGATATAATTTAGCTTAAAAAAACATTAATAAAATATAGAATATTTTTAACCCAGTTATACTCCAATATTTAATTACCAAATTATTTAACAAAATATTCACTATCAATATTTTTAGATTTTAGTTCGCATATAATAATTATAAAATAATAAATACTTTATGTATTTATTATTTAAGTATCTAAATAAGTATCTAAATTATAATCAACAAATATAGTAATTAAAAATCCTTATTTTTTGTATCAATAAACGTATAAACATATAACCAAAAATAAATATATATATATATATATATATATATATATATATAACATACGAAATGCGACAATAATGCAAAACATCCAGACAGTTAGGTGATACAAAAAAAGGGACAACCAAACATCCAGATAGTCGATACAAAGAAAACAAGGATGGGTCATTCAGAGTTTTCTTTCCTCAGTCGAGTTGGTCTGAGGCTATCGCAGAAGACACATGCCAAGTAACCACAGAGTGGGACTGAATGCAGGACCATGTGCTTTGGATCC
>NW_021836791.1:17500-22548 GCF_006345805.1 Octopus sinensis | reverse complement strand
AAGAGAATGACTCTCCCCCAGACAAAATGGAATATTCTTCAACACACGAACTCACATAAAGAATCTTGCAAACCAAATCCAAAAATGAAATAAAGAAAAATTTAAAGTATTCTTTTGCTATTTTGATAGTATCAGGCTATAATCCATTGCCAAATAAAGCACACTTCTGGGCGGCCAGTGACGACTTGAGAAATGTGGCTGTGTATAAAGCTATGAGAAGGGATCGACTTGATTTAATCATACAACGCCTCCATTTTTGAGATAATGAAAGCTTGAACACAAGTGATGAATATACTAAGACCACTAATTACACATTTACAAAAAAAAATTTTGCAATATTTTATATAACAACGCTGCATATTTTGCATGATGGAGTGATGCTCGAGTACTTTGGGAAACACGGATGCAAACATTGTATAAGAAACAAGCCAATAAGATTCGGATATAAGATTTGGTGCCAAGATTCCTCTACTTGATATCTAATTGTCTTTGATCTCTAACAGGGAAAAACATACCAAAGGAATGAGTCAGATGAAACGAATTATGGCAAATGTGCTGCATCAGTATTGCATCATCTTGAGTAATATCGAGGGAAAAAAAGAGAATTACCTTATCCTATATATATGGACAATCTATTTATCCTTATTTGAAAGATTGGTCAGTTTGGGTTATAATGCTGCTGGAACTGTAAGAAGAAATCGGCTTTGAAAACAGTGTCCGCTATTGTCGGTCACTCGTGTTAAAAAGCAAGAACAGGAATATTTGGAGGCATATTCAATTGAAAATAAACAAGAAAAGACGACACTCAATATTATTCAATGGCTAGATAATGCTGCTGTAACACTGGTGTCAACCCATAATAGTGATCAACCAAAAGAATTTGTTAACAAGTGGAGCGCATGTCAAAGAAAAAAGAGAGTAAATGTGTCTATTCCCAACGCAATCGAAAGCTACAATATTTTTTATCGGCGGCGCTGAGCTTATCAATCAGAACATAAATGTGTATAGTGCGAGTAAATGTGGGGAAAAGAGAGGGCTTAGCACTTTTACTTGATTGCTAGATGCTGCTATTCAAAATGCTTGGCAAATTCATAAAACATGTGGATCAAGTATGAATCAGCTTGAGTTTAAGCAGGAGATAGTTATGTCCCATTTGAAAAGATTTCAAGGTAAGCCCAAAGGACGTGGAAGAAAACCAATCAGACAGCCTTGCGGAATCGATATGCGTTTCGAGGGTCAAGATCATTTGGTTGCAAAAACCCCTAATGGTAAAAGACGAAGATGTATGGAAGATAACTGTGTGGTTAGATCTTTAATGCAAGTGCAACTTAGGACTATGCTTGTCATGTTTTACATTATACCACACGAAATAAGCTAATGCTGGTATAAAAACAAGGATTTATATATTAGACAGTAGCTTGTAACTCTATGCTGTATGTACCTGTCGCCCTATGTGGAAGAGTGATAAAACAACGATTTGTGCCAAAGATATTGGTTTGTAATTGTATTGTGAACATTTTCTTTTATTCGTTTATTCAATACAAAATACTTAAATTGTACTCATATTCTACTAGGGTGTCATATATGGCACACACATTATTTCAAAAGCGAAAAACTTTTCTCGGTTATATTTTCTGTAAGGTGTCCGTGTAACATATAAAACATAACTATTAAGTTTCGTTCAAATTGGATAAAAAAAAAGAATTCAGGAGAATATGGGTTAATAAAACTAACTGGGGACATAGATCCTGTAAAAACCTGGTGTCAGTAGGAAAACGCATTTAAACAAAAGGGATTTTTGGAAAGTAGTGAAACAGTTGGAAACTGTTGTTCCATGTAATCGCTGAATATCCAAAAAATAGCAACGAATCTCCCTCAAATTACAAATGGAAGGACAGTTTGATTTATGCATTTCTACGTAAAGATTTCTACGTAAAGATCCTCTCCTAGTCATACAGACTCATAGAGACGGTTTCCCGGCATATATTCTCCATCTCCCGGGCGTGACACTGGTCCATCGAGGAATTACTCACTTTTGCCATCTGATTGAAACAACGTGAAATGAAATGATTTACTCAAGAGCAGAACGAATTGTCCGGTCAAGGAATCGAAACCTCAATCTTACGGTCATGCACCTCCACGCACTGACACCCAGAATGTCTTTGGAACAGGACTGCTCGGTCAGTGCTTACTTGGGCTTAACAACAAAAGCCGACTAGTGAGTATTGAATATTCACAAAGATAGTAACAGCGGTCGGGCCACCGATATTAGTAGTCGTGGAGTGGAACGCAAACCACTGGTTGGTAACCTATTTCTTTACTACCCACAAAGGGCTAAACACAGAGAGGACAAACAAGGACAGACAAACGGATTAAGTCGATTATATCGACTCCAGTGCGTAACTGGTACTTAATTTATCGACACCGAAAGGATGAAAGGCAAAGTCGACCTCGGCGGAATTTGAACTCAGAACGTAACGGCAGACGAAATACGGCTACGCATTTCGCCCGACGTGCTAACGTTTCTGTCAGCTCGCCGCCTTAATTGGTTGATAACCATCGACACGGAGGCTTTCTTGTTGCTTCCCGAATAAATCAACTATGACATCTTGAACTGTTACAGACTCACAAATTCAGGAGTCAAAAGTATTTGCTAAGCTCATATTCCTTTTTTATTTTGGCCGAACCCAGAAGAAGGAACAGTAAGTACGACTTCGGTGTGATTTGATCTGACCATGTAAAGAACGCATAACTAAACGCTGCAAAACAGCAGGGACAGAAAGAAGTCACTATATGGTCACTTGACTTGCCAGAAATAGCAAGCAGATTTCCTTTAAATCATGCTTTACCGTCTTAAAAATTGAGATATTCATGATAAGCCTAGATAATATAGTATTATTTTGAAGTTTACTATGGGATATTCCTAAAGGTTTTATCTATCACTGCTTTTCATAAATTAAATATATTCATTTATAAAATATAGACATTCTGGCATTCCGTCGGTTACGACGACGAGGGTTCCAGTTGATCCGATCAACAGAACAGCCTTCCCGTGAAATTAACGTGCAAGTGGCTTAGCACTCCCCAGACATGTGTACCCTTAACGTAGTTCTCAGGGAGGTTCAGCGAGATACAGAGTGTGACAGGGCTGGCGCTTTGAAATATAGGTATAACTCATTTTTGCCAACTGAGAGAACTGGAGCAAAGTGAAAAGTAAAGTGTCTTGCTCAAGGACACAACGCGTTGCCGGGAATTGAACTCACAACTTTATGATCGTGAGCCGAATACCCTAACCACTAGGCCACGCGAAAGGATGAAATGTGAAGTCGACCTCGGTGGTATTTGAACTCAAAACGTAAAGACTAACGAAATAATCCAAACCACTTTTTCCAGCGTGCTTAATAATTCAGTCAGTTCGCCTCCTTGGTTTACCCAAAGATACTGGCTTGATTTAGTTACAGCTGTCATCTATATACAATCTTAACATTTACTGCAAAAGAACGAACGACAATATGAGTTACTTTCAACAATTCTTGTAGTTTCGTAGCGAGTGGTTGCCATACACTTATTGCCACCGAAAACCTGCGTAACGAACTCTTGTTACTAAGTGTAACCTTCTATTGCTACACTTATAAAAATCAGACCGATTCGTATATCTAATATATTTTCCGCTGTGAGATTCGATGCATAAACTACTGATGTGCTAGCAATGCTTATTTTTCAAGCTAAAGTCCACTGTGGGGTATTTTATCCCATCACTGCATTCGTAAATTAAATAAATCCACGTCTGTCATATTTAACGCTCTCGTCTTGGATAGCACAAAAGGAACCGAGTCGACTATTCGTTTCAATTATTCTTGTAGATTTATCAGCGACTAGCTAGTTCGCTTTGCTATGCTACACTGAGTAAACATTTACGGAATTGATTTGCTTCTGGCACGTCTGAAAATGACAAATGCAGAGACACTCAGAAAAATTTGCAACACATAAATCTACGTGAATGTGGTTTGTCAAATGTGACTCTCGAAATGTCCAGCATGTATTGCGTAGCTACTATGCTTCGTACAATTGACGCATTCAAATGCATAGAAATAAATAACATATGATGGATAATATAATAGAAGTAATGTAACATAAGGTAGAGAATAAAAAAACAATACATTATATATTTGCTTAATCACTCGTTGATCAGAATAATGCAATGGAAGCTGCTGGACTCATAAACCAGAGATCTATAGATGGAAACTACTCTTTGCGAAGAAAATAGATACTAATTTTGATACTTATATATCGCAACTGAGTTGTCAGCAAATATGCCAACGTAATATCTTCAGAGGGGGAAAAATATACCCTGCTATAATGAATCCACAAACACATCCAAAGGTATATATTTTCCCTTCTGATGATATTATGCTCATATCATATAAAATGTAACTTTAACATTTACTTAATATCTACTGAGTATTAATTGAAACAGCTGTAAGTGAAGATGATTAATTTGCTGCTAATAATAAACAATTATTAACTTTACAATCCCCATTTTCTTTTTCTTCTTTCATATGCCTATCTATCTATCTATCTATATATATATATATATATATATATATATCTTTACTCTCTCCTTTACTTGTTTCAGTCATTTGACTGCGGCCATGCTGGAGCACCGCCTTTAGTCGAGCAAATCGACCCCGGGACTTATTCTTTGTAAGCCCAGTACTTATTCTATCGGTCTCTTTTGCCGAACCGCTAAGTGACGGGGACGTAAACACACCAGCATCGGTTGTCAAGCAATGCTAGGGGGACAAACACAGACACACAAACACACACACACATACATATATATATATATATACATATATACGACAGGCTTCTTTCAGTTTCCGTCTACCAAATCCACTCACAAGGCTTTGGTCGGACCGGGGCTATAGCAGAAGACACTTGCCCAAGATGCCATGCAGTAGGACTAAACCCGGAACCATGTGGTTGGTTAGCAAGCTACTTACCACACAGCTACTCCTGTATAATGGTCATTACATATTTTTCCTTCG
>NW_021836791.1:7500-12500 GCF_006345805.1 Octopus sinensis | reverse complement strand
TATATGCATATATAATATATATATATATATATTATATATATATATATATTTTTAATACATATATAGTATAAATAATATGTATATAATATATAATATAATATATGTATATATATATATACTATGTATATAATATATATATATATATATGTATATATATATATGACATAATACAAATATACATTAGAAATAGAAACCAAAGCAATAAATTGAATAATTAAATAATTTAATTATTAAATTATTAATTCGAGAGTGGCTGTGTGTTAAGTGTGATAAGTATAGGCGTAGGAATTGCCGTGTGGTAAGAAGCTTGCTTACCAACCACATGGTTCCGGGTTCAGTCACACATTTCAGAAGAAATGCCGCCTACATATATATATTATATATATATATATATATATATATATATATATATATATATACATATATATATATATATGCATATATATATATATGCATATATATATATATATATATATACATATATTATACACACACACACACACACATATATATATGTATATATATATACACACATACATGCGTGTGCGTGCGCATGTCTGTGAGTGTGTGTGTCTGTGTATGTGTATACATACACGGACAGAAAAAAAACTATATTTCCTTGTCCTTTAGCATTAGATTCGATATTTTAATCTAGACATATTACCGACGCAATTTCTCATATGTATATGATATATTATGTTCTTTATTAATATTACATCTTGATTTATTTCTTTCGTCCTCTCCTACAAACCTCATTCAAATAGTCCACCAATATTTCGTGTTTTGCGAACCATTTTTTTCTTTTTTCTTTCTCTACCGCTTTTAACAACTGGTCCCAATCGGTTGATTAGTCTTACATCACTTTTGCTTTTTGCTAAAGACACTCTTATTCAGCGTAAAAATTTCATTCCTATTAATGGCGTAACGTTGCTCCTCCTAATATAAATTCGCCTAACCGAACGACTACGATTAATATCAGATCAATGACATGAACCTTTTGTTGTTTCGTTATTTCACTGTAGAATATTTTTAATTAGTTGAACTTACTTCATTAGTTTTTCAACACCCATTCATTACATAATGATAAAAATAATCCCTTCTTCTAAAGGCACAATGCTTGAAATTTTGGGGGAGGGTACCAGTCGATTACATCGCCCCAGTGTGTCACTGGTATTTAATTTATCGACCCCGAAAGGATGAAAGGCAAAGTCAACCTCGGCGGAATTTGATCTCAGAACCTAGCAACAGACGAAATATCTGTTTCTTTACTACCCACAAGGGGCTAAACACAGAGAGGACAAACAAGGACAGACAAACGGATTAAGTCGTTTATATCGACCCCAGTGTGTAACTAGTACTTATTTAATCGACCCCGAAAGGATGAAAGGCAAAGATGACCTCGGCTGAATTTGAACTCAGAACGTAACGGTAGGCGAAATACGGCTACGCATTCGCCCGGTGTGCTAACAATTCTGCCGGTTCGCCGCCTTAATAATAATAATAAACATAATAATAATAATAATAATATTAATAATAATAATAATAATAATAATGATAATAATATTAATAATAATAATAATAACAACAACAACAACAACAACAATAATAATAATAATAATAATAATAATAATAATAATAATAATATTAATAATAATAATAACAACAACAACAACAACAACAATAATAATAATAATAAAATATTAATGATAATAATAACAACAATAACAATAATAATAATAATAACCCTTTCTACTTTAGGCACAAGGCCTAGAATTTGACTGATACTTATTTTATTGAACCCCGAGAGGATAAAAAGCAAAGTCGGCCTGGCGAAATTTGAACTCAGAACATAAAGACGGATGAAATGCCGCTAAGCATTTATACCGGCGTGCTAACGATTCTGCAGCTCACCGCTTTAGAGCTGCAAGTAATTCTTTCTACTATAGGCACAAGGCTTGGAATTTGAGGTGAGTGGAATAGTCGATTACATCGACGCCAGTAGTTGACTGGTATTTATTTCATCGACCCCGAAAGGATGAAAGGCAAAGTCAACCTCGGCGGAATTTAAACTCAGAACGTAGTGACGGACGAAATGATGCTGGGCATTTCGTCCGGCGTGCTAACGGTTCTGTCAACTCACAGCCTTAATTTCCATTTTACTATAAGCACAAGGCCTGAAATTTCGAGGGAGTGGGATAAGTCAACTGGTACCGATTTTATCGACCTAAGAAGGATAAAGGGCAAAATCGACCTTAGCAGGAATTTGAGGTCACAACATAAACGGCCGGGAGAAACGTTGCTATATAATATCGCTAATGGTTCTTTCAGCTTGCCGCCTTTATTTATCTATTTATTTATTTTTTCTTTCTTTTTCTTTTTTCTTTTTTCTTTTGCTTGTTTCAGCCATTTGACTGCGGCCATGCTGGAGCACCGCCTTTAGTCGAGCAAATCGACCCCGGGACTTATTCTTTGTAAGCCCAGTACTTATTCTATCGGTCTCTTTTTGCCGAACTGCTAAGTGATGGGGACGTAAACACACCAGCATCGGTTGTCAAGCAATGCTAGGGGGACAAACACAGACACACAAACACACACACATACATACATATATATATACATATATACGACAGGCTTCTTTCTTTCAGTTTCCGTCTACCAAATCCACTCACAAGGCATTGGTCGGTCCGGGGCTATAGCAGAAGACACTTGCCCAAGATGCCACGCAGTGGGACTGAACCCGGAACCATGTGGTTGGTTAGCAAGCTACTTACCACACAATATTATTTATTTATTTATTTATTTATTCAATCATTTATTATTTTTGATTTCTACTGTAAACACAAGGCTGGTACTTTTGAGTGAGTTGGTTGGTCGATTAGATCGATCCCAGTATTTGAATGGCATTCTTTTGTTGATCCCGAATGGATAGGATAAAATAAAGCTTCTTCGCCAGTCACGTGAAGAGCTGGAAGAACTACCCCTTAGCATTTATTCGACAAGCCAACGCCTCTACCAGCTGAAGAAGATCAACAATACGTAGTAGTAGTAGTAGTAGTAGTAGTAGTAGTAGTAGTAGTAGTAGTAGTAGTAGACGAAGTAGTCGTAGTAGTAGTAGTATTAGTAGTAGTAGTAGTAGAAGACGAAGCAGTAGTAGTAGTAGCAGCAGCAGCAGTAGTAGTAGTAGTAGTAGTAGCAGTAGTAGTAGTAGTAGAAGAAGTGACGGAGAAGGAGAAGAAGAGACGGAGGAGGAGGAGAAGAAGAGACAGAGAAGGAGGAAGGGCTGCAGCAACAGCAGCAGCAGCAGCAGTAGTAGTAGTAGTAGTAGTAGTAGTAGTAGTAGTAGTAGTAGTAGTTGGTGGTGGTGTTGGTGGTGGTAGTAGTAGTAGTAGTAGTAGTTGTAGTAGTAGTAGTAGTAGTAGTAGTAGTAGTAGTAGTAGTGGCGCACCATTGAATTTTGAGAATAATCGCGCATTATTGCGAAAAACAAACGTCGCTGCTTGTGTTCTTGGTGATGGTTGATACACAGATTTACAGACTTCCTGTTTGGGAAGACATATTGAATGGAAGAATTTCTGTGAAATGAAGTCTTGAGATCCCACTTGAAATTATAGTGTTTCTGTATGTAAGACGTTCGGAAGACGATGTCATAGTGTCATTGTGACAGCGTTGAAAGGGTTGTAGTAAGAGATGTAAGGAAAGAGATAGAGGGGGTGAGAGAGATGGAGAGTGAAGGACGAAGAGGGGTAGGAGATAGGCAAATGGTAGAGGGAGGGAGAATGTAGGAGGAAGATAGACGGAAGTAAAGCAGGACACAAGGATAATGGAGAGAATAGGTAGCTGGATAGATAGATAGATAGATAGATAGATAGATAGATAGATAGATAGATAGATAGATAGATAGATAGATAGATAGATAGATAGATAGATGCAAATAGTCATTGACCCAAAGCGATAGATAGTAAAATTGATTAATAGCTTGACTGATGAAAGGCAGGGAGTGTGAAAGTGAAGCTGGATGGCGAGTAGAGGTAGAAGAAGAGAGAAAAGAGGATGAAAAGAAGAGAGAAGGAGATGAAAGTAAAATTAGTTTTGAGAGTTTGAACTTAGATGAATATGTTTGTGTGTGTGTGTGTGTGTGTGTATTTTACTCACTAATGGATTACAGCCAGAGCTGAGGCCATTTAGATATACATAAACCCGGAGAAGAAGCACACTGTAATATGTAGAGCAATTAATATTATAGTGGGGTAGGCCGGTTTATGGGGTTAGCCTGGGTTTCTCGCCCATAAGAGGTTTAGCATTATGGCGTATCTTCAGATCCTAAACACTGCTGGCCTGAGACCTCTTTAAAATATGGAAGGGGAAAAGCCTCGTTTTTAAAGATAAAACCCTAGGTGATTATCTCCCTTTACCATCGTCCATCGATCTTCGGCCAGCTGTCATCTTGCGGTTACCAAAGCACAACGAAGGTAAATGATTGTTTCTCTTCGGCCTTGGTTATTGGTTTTCGGCTGTGGTGCCGCCCTGCTGATTCCAAAATGCCAGCAGGAATATTCTAAAATGCAGGCATGGTCCGAAAATCTCCGTCCTGGAGTTCAGGATTCTACCTGGCACGAGCGAGTCTTTAAGGATCCTCGTGCGTTCAGCAATGCATAACTTGCACCGTTTCGTTCCGTTGATGTAGGGGCCTGGGTTCTCGAGTATTTTCCATGCGATCGAGTATGGAATCTCTTCGTCTCGTAATTGCCGGATATGGCTGGCCAGCGATGTCACGTATCTCTTTACTGGGGCTCTGAAGGACAGATGATTGGAAATACGCTGTTTGAGAAAGTTCCCCGCGTGATATCGTTGCGCCTGCTGCTGTTGTAGATGCTGCTGTTGGTGGTGCTGTCGCTACTGCGGTTGGGGCTGTTACTGCTGGTGCTGGTGTTGCCGTCGCTGGGTGTGATGTTGGTGCCCGTCATATTCGCCTCCCTGCGCGTGTTGCCTTTTGGTGTAGT
>NW_021836791.1:0-2500 GCF_006345805.1 Octopus sinensis | reverse complement strand
AAGAAGTTCATAAGTAGAGGGATTATTTATATCTTCCATATTTCTAGATAAGGATTTCACTCTAGCTGTAAATTGATTCTCACATTATCGATCTTGTCTTCATCATTGTTTAGCTCCAAGCCAACGATAATCAAGAAAACCTATGATTAAAGGTGTTCCAGACATAACCATTCCGCTCGTTTTTATTCATTGTATTTCAGATTTTATTGGCAATAAAGCGGGATTTGAGAGAGACCAGGCAGTTTTTTTTTAAGCAGATCAAGCAAGCAGAGTTGATACGCCCTACTGTACGCTTCAGTTACGTAAAGAGCAGTAAAAGTCGGAGCAAACAATGATGTAAGGGAACGCAGCTGAATACCGCTTTCTGTTTCAAAGAGTTCTAAATTAAAATCATGTAAATTTTATGTAAATTTAAACCTTATGTAAAATCTTATGTAAATTTTATGTAAATTTAAATTCCAAACACTAGCTAAGTAATGACAAAATTATTTTGCTAGATTCTTCAATATTTCCAAAATTAACAAAAACATAAGCAGCATATTTCATTGGTAACAAAATGGTTAAATATAGCATTTCGCCTGAAACCGCCTCTGCTTTAATGGTACATATTTCCTGTTTTAAATTAGAACCTCCCATCAAAATTACAAGTTGATTTATGTTTCAATTATCAAATTAATACTGAAAAAGTTATTTTCGCTACTCTTCATTATTTTCGAAATTAATCGAGACAAAAGCTGTGTGTTTCAGAAGAAATACAGAAACAGAAGCATTAAGCCTTCTGGTACCAACCCACCTGAAACCGCTCCTGGTTCTTTGATGTAAGCTTTGTGTTTTAAAATGATCTAAATTAAAACCATCCATCAAAATTGTATGTGTTTAAATTCCAAATCCTAGCTTAAATAACAATCGCTTCAAATTTGAATACAAGGTCATTAATTTTAGGGAAAGTTAGTAAGACGATTACATCGACCCCAGTGCTTTCATTTACTCTGAAAGTATTAATAGCAAAGTCAACATCGGCAGAATTTGAACGCACAACGTAATGTGCCGGAAAATGCCGCTAGCATTCTTTTTTTTTTTTTTTTCGACGATTAAACAGTTCTGCGAGCTGACCGCCTTATTCTTACTTAATAACTCTTTGCATTATTGGCACAAAGCCTGAAAGTTGTAGGGGAGGGATTCTAGTCACTTACATCGACCCCAATGTTCATTTGGTTCTTTATTTTATCTACTTCGAAATGATGAAAGGTAAAGTCGATTTCAGCAGAATATGAACCCAGAACGTAAAACACTAGCTTAATAGCACTTGTTAAGGTCCTACCTACAGTTACTATATAGAAATTTCAGCCAGCACTGATTTTTGCTACAATATTTCGTATCCGAGACGTCATATGTAAACAAACAGTGCGTATATGCACATTTCTGGATCTTTTGCCCTTTCATCAGTACCATCTAACCCCTTAATCATCCATGAACACATTGTTTAAATAGCCACTAAATACAATGAAGGAACAAAAACTCCCTAAATATGGCATATACGCCCGTTACGTTTTTCATCTTCGATCTCATTGTTTATTTACACCTGACGTCTCGGACACGAAACGTCGTAACAAAAATCAGAGCTGGCTTTAATTTCCATCGATTATCTGTAGTGATGACCTTAACAATTGATCTACAGCGCACTGCTAACACAGTAGAACCCGGTAATCGTTTACTATACTCTATAGCATATTTTGGTTAGCATTAATGACCTTACAAGTCATTAATACTAGCTTAATAATTCCGTCTGATTTTTTTGTCACAGGACTAGAAATTTTGAGAGGAGGCGGAATTCAATTACATCGACTCCAGTATTTGACTGATAATTTATTTCATCGATCTCCAAAGGCAAAGTTAATCTCGGTGGGATTTGAGGTTGGCACGTAAAGAACTGAAAATACTAGCTTTAATAATGACAGTTATGCTATTAAATTTTTCATTATTTTCAAAATTAATTGAAACAAACGCGCACTGCATTTCAACAAAGTAAGAAGGAAGGTTCATCTCGGTTTGAACCGCATCACTTAATCATCTCATCCTCTATTCCGTGGTAGAAAACAATTTAATATCTCACGGTGATACGATCTTTTACGTATAAAATCAAATGACACCATGCGATTGAATCTGACGAGAAAGATTTCAGCAACTGTCAATGTTTCGTTTAAATATATGTCACATCTCTCTCTCTCTCTCTCTCTCTCTCTCTCTCTCTCTGTCCCTCACCCCCTCTCTGCCTCTCTCTTTCTCTCACTGTCTATGTCTCTCTGCTTTTGCTTTTCTCTCGCTTCATCTTTTTCTCTTTTTCCCTCCTTATCGCTCTTTCACTCTTTCTCTCTTTTTTCCCGTTTCTCCCTTTCTCTTTCTCAATCTCTATTCCTCTTTCCCCTTTCTTACAACACTCTTTCTCAAACTCCCTCTCCTTCTTCCTTTCTCACTCTCTCTCTCTCTCTCTCTCTCTCTT
>NW_021836790.1:17500-22814 GCF_006345805.1 Octopus sinensis | reverse complement strand
CACCTTATAGGATAGCTAAATCTTTTTCAAGTCAAGCTTTGTAGTATCATGGTCCATTCGAGTAGGGAGTTGTTGTTGGGTGAGTTGTATCCAGGTATGGTGTGGGGGGGGGGGCTTATCTGGTATTCCTTGAGGAAATTTTTCCGCATTCCGTTTAAAAGTGATGGGATCCTTCTCCTCTTTGATCTTTTTCGGGACTATGTTAAAAAAGACAGAGCCTGTTGCGAAAAAGAAATTGTGTTGAAGTATATATGTTGTGATCCTGAATTGGGTAGGGGTCGTATGGCCCATGGTCCTACACTTGGATGAATTTTGTAGCTAGTAGATAATATATATTATATATATATATATATATATATATATATATATATATATATATATATATCAGGAGCCATGATAGATCGTTAGCTCCTACACGCATTTTTTTCTCTCCTTGTTTCTCTCCTTGTTTTTTTTTTTCTGTGTATCTTCTGTCGAAGAGCGTAGGCTCGAAACGTAAAAGACTTTTTCTATTCTGAGCGCTATACTAATACATTTGTTTGTTAGTACTCCACCTGCCTTCGTCTTTTGTATTTTCGTAAACTTTCCCTTTATATATATAATATATAGATATATATATATATATATATATATATATATATATATATATATATATATATATATATATAATAGAAATATGTTACAAAAAGAAACTAGAGACTACACGCGGAAATGTAAAGGGAAAGTAAGAAAAAAAGTGAAAATGCACATTGGAAAACAAAAAAGTAAAAGCTTTTTATGAAAAGTAATGATAGATATATACAATTAGATGAACTGAGGTAGGAATACTACTAGTAATAAAAGTCATTATTGTGAATTGTTAAAGAGATTCAAAGGCATACCTGTTACGTAAATTACTGTTCACTGGCTTTGAATATGCACCGATATTTATCTGTGTCTGTGTGTGTGTGCGTGTGTGTATGTGTTTGTGTATGTGTTTGTGTGTGCGTGTGTGTGTATGTACATATATGTTAATATATATGTATATATATATATCCCTATATATACATATATACATATATACATGTGTATATACACACATACATAATTAGGATAAAGTCATTATCTTTATAATAGAAGACGCTTGCCTAAGATTCCACACAGGGGTACTGACTCCAGAACCTTGTTGTTGGGAGTCAAGCTTTTTACCACTGCATCTGTACATATATGTGTATACAAATATATTTATATATATACACATATATACACTTGTATATATGTATGCGTGTATGCATATACGTACATGTATGTACGTATGTTTATATAGACGGAGAGAGGTATATACATGTATAAAACTTTACATATATAAATATAAATAACGTGAAATACACGAAGGGACGAACATAAAAAACAGACGGGTCATTCAAAACCTTCATTCTTCAGTCAGAAACCGATTCATCATTGCAAATTTCGGCTGTTTAAGGTGTATGTGTGAATGCATGTGTCAGGTCATTCTTACTGCAACATATAATCCAGCAGAACCTATCACAACTTGGGCCCTTCAGTACCTAAGTAAACAACCCTACCAACCCTTCTGGCTGAGTTTTCTTGCACGCAAAGTATGACGGAAAGCAAAACCTATCCAACGATCAAATAAGGCGTCGAGCTGGCAGAAACGTTAGCGCGCCGGGCGAAATGCTTAGCGGTATTTCGTCTACCATTACGTTCTGAGTTCAAATTCCGCCGAGGTCGACTTTGCCTTTCGTCCTTTCGGGGTCGATAAATTTAGTACCAGTTACGCACTGGGGTCGATGTAATCGACTTAATCCCTTTGTCTGTCCTTATTTGTCCTCTCAATGTTTAGCTCCTTGTTGGCAATAAAGAAATATATATCCAACGATCAAATGAAAGTTGCCAGTGGACACACCCCTGGTCTTTGGTTCGACAACTATCTGAGAGAAAAAGTTTCGAAATAACATCCACCTCATTTCGAAACCGTAGATATTGTATTTTTGTTTGTTCCTGAACTTCTTGGATATGTAGGTGATTGTCCTAGCGGTTATGTGTTAGATGTCGTTGACTTCAAATTCCAGCTCAAGCATTGCTGACAGCTATTGTCTGTAACATCTAAGATATCTTGTCCGATCTGGACTTACTTGGCAACACTTTGACAGGCATCATATATGTTTACGAGCGGAAGTTTGAGTTTCAAACGTAAGAAATGAATTAAAGGTTACAACGTAAATATTTGCTGCAGTCCTAAGAATACACTTTGTGTGAACGCAGTGTTTCGTATATAACTCTAATAGCGTAAATTTATTTACAATATGAAAGCCGGATATCTATATATATAAAAGTGAGGTTGTGTGGTGTCTGTCTCCTACGATTTAGATTCCTAACTACTCCCACATTTTGCGGTGCAGTTTAACCAAAAGCGGATATCTTATAGTCGGGATTCATATCGAGCCCTTCTGGGAATTAGCGCGCGTCTACGATGAGTCAACGATTTAAAAAAAATTTACCATAATTTTTCCGCATTTTTAATGCATTTTCGCTCGGTTTATATAAGGGAAGTAACTCTCTAAAAATGTATTATTAAATGTCAGAACGTAAAGAGCTAGAGTAACACCCCCCCCTTTGTGGTCAGCCATATTGAGTTGGCTATTATACTTTACATCTCTAAAAATGCTTATATAGTTATTTGCCTTACAAACCCGAGCAACGCCGGGCGATACTGCTAGTAGAACATACAATATGAATGAGTTAAGTGACGGGATAGAAGATTAACCACGTGATGGAAAACGGAATTTGAAGAAAAGATTTTGTAAATGCTTTTGGTAAATCTTTTAAGAAAAATCTCAATAAAGTGAAATAAATCATTATTAGAGTATGAGGCTATAGCGGTAGGCACTTGCCCAAGGTGCCAAGCAGTGGGAAAAAACCCCGAACCATGTGGTTGGGTAGAGCTTCTTGCCGCACGGCCACGTTATACTAATACATCGGTTTGTTTTGTACACCACCTGTGTTCGTCTTTTATTTTTTTCGTGAACTCTCCCTATATATATATATGTATGAATGTATGTATGTATGTATGTATGTATGTATGTATGTATGTATGTATATACATATATATATATACACACACATATATTTATATATATACATATATATATACATTTATATATAATATATATAACATTTATATTATATATATATATATATATATATTTATATACACATATATATTACCACATATATATAACACACACACACACATATATATATATATATATATATGTGGTGTGTGTGTGTGTGTGTGTGTGTGTGTTGTGTGTGGTGTGTGTGGTGTGTGGAGAGAGAGAGAGACGGGATTAAAAATCTTGGCAGATATCAGCCGAAATTGCGAGGATGATCCGCTTCTTGACTGAAGATTAAAGGCTTCGAATGACCCGTCCCTGTTTTTTGTATCGTCTTCTGGATGTTTTGCGTTATTGTCCCATTTGTATATTATATATATATATATTATATATATATATATATATATATATAAAGGAGAGATTATACAAAAGTAGATGATGAGTAAAGCACCGGCACAGCTTCGATTCCCTGTTGTTATTCGTAGATTTATTGCAGGAACTTCGAAGTGGCGGTTGAGGTAACAGTATTAATAAAATAGATGGGAATAAAAGATTTATTTAGTACGACACATGCTTTGACCCGTTCTGGGTCTCATCGGGTACATAAATAAATAAAAAAAATAAAATGTCTCACTAGAGATTTTCTGACTCGGTTTTATGTACCACTATATGTCCAGCAACGTTGGGAATGAGTAAAAAAAAACAGAAGAATCGAAACGCAAAAAATTCAAATATGAACGTGAAAATTATACATTCTAGTTTAGAGAAAATGTCGTTTTGAGCCGTCATCTGTTGTAACTGTTAAGAGAAAGAAAAGGAAGTAGAAGTTGAAAGGAAGATGATACTTAGACGAAACTTTTTGTATTCGTGCTTAGATGCACATATACATACACACACACACACACACACACACACGTATATATATATATATTTATATACGCACACACTTATACATACGCGCTCACACACGGATATCCAAGTATACAGATATATACATACAACTAGATACACGCATGGACGAATACATATAAGGATCTAGATTTCAAGATGATATGTCAAATACAGGTCATTCAAATATGGTTCCTCAAGTTCATGTGTATTAAGGGATGTGGGCACCATGTATATATCAAGTATATATGGTCTGGATTGTAGTATGTAAATGTGTGCTTAGCTGCGTATAGGCATCTGGGTAATTGTTCAGTGAATTTATTTATAACGAGAGGGATTGGTTCTGTTCGGTATTTTGATTGTCAATATTGTTTTAATATCACTAGGTGTTCTCAGTTCATTATTTGGATTGTTGCTGGTGTTGTTTTTTGGATGGTTATCATGGATATTATAAGAATTGCTCTGTTGATTGGTAGTATAATTCGAGTTATAAACGTTGTCTTTAGGTTGGTCATATGAGCTATAGTTAATGTCAAGAAGATTATTTTGAGTGCTGACTAATCTTCGCCTCCGTTTACGATTGTTAATCCTATGAATACGGTGCTCTAAATTTGATGAATTTGCATAGGATAGTTTTATAGTGTGACGGTTAAATATTTTGCTGTACACTCCATTATTTGGGAAGCAGCGATCAAGTGCGGCGAAAAATTGCTTCGCGACATTAGATGAGATGCTGGAGTTCCAGACTGGGTTATACCAAAGTACGTCATGGTTTTATATTTTTGGTTAGGTCTTTTGTCTGGTGCTTGGAGCGGAAATTGGATTTTGTGGTGGTAATTGTTTAATTTGTTGTCTATTGTAAGTTTTCTTTAACTCATGTTTGATTCTAATGTGTTTGGGTTTGGTTAGTCTTATCTTATGGTTTGAGATTCTATTATCTAGGTTTTTTTTATATTGTCTTTCTTGCTATTGTTGTGTCTGGCAATGTTGTTATAATGAATCGTATTATCTCTAGTTGAGATAAGAGTTTATTACTACTGGTATATTGGATTTTCTCACGGTATCCGGCCTTGGCTAAGGCTGAGCTATAATAAGCTGCGTGTATGTTGAATATATTTTCATTTGCAGAAAACCTGGATATTCTAGCCGAGATGTTGCTAATAAGGCTCTCAATTAATGGTGGATGATTAGATCCAACATTGATATATTTTAGGTTCTCATTAGGTTTATGGAACGGTTCATGTAGATCAGTATCTAAGTCAAAAGTAGCATCTCAAAAGTTGACTCTACGGCATTCATTGATTATAGTG
>NW_021836790.1:0-2500 GCF_006345805.1 Octopus sinensis | reverse complement strand
CTGAATCTTCTCGTGAGTGGTGGAAGTTGACGGGCGTTCTGCCCCTTCTCCGTGCATCACACTTCTCCGACCATTTTTGAACTTCTTGATTCATTCGTAATTCATACACACTTCTACGCGGTATTATATTGTCCCAATATTTCGCAAAAAGCCTCCGATGAATTTCAGCACCTGACAAATCTCCCGTCTACAGATATCGGATCGCTGCCCTTTATTCTTCTTTGCTGCACATTGCACCACATGGCTTCTGATTGGACCTGTTATCTTGGTGTAAAAGATAGGCTTTTCTTGTCAGTTGCTTGACCCTTAACCAGTTGAGGCTGACAATACGTACATCTCTGATGGTGAGCAGGTGTATCGGTAGCCATGTATTGAAAGGTACTCTTTTGGGTTTGAATAATTCACCTCTGAAGACATGCTTACACAGTAAAACCAGAAAGAAAAATAGCGTGATCCGGCTCAAACTTCGATCAGGTGACCTTAAAAGTACCGGTCAGCCAAGCGGAATCCCGTTTCACCGATGTACAGAGAAGGACAGAAAGAGCAGGAGATGCAGTCAAGGACGTTGCTAGAAGTGCGAATATTTACCAGAAGTAGCAGAGTGAATCAAGGTCCGAGCATATTGTGCGTTAGCGCTTATCAGACATACCTGTATAACATGTATATATATATGTGTGTGTGTGTCTGTGAGTGTGTATGTACGTATGTATACATGTATATATATATATATAACGGGAAGCTTTATGAAAATAAACAAAAGACGAAGGCAGGTGGAATACAAACAAACAATTATATATATCTTTATATATAAAAGTAAGGTTGTGTGTCTGTCTCCTACGATTTAGATTCCTAACTACTCCCACATTTTGCGGTGCAGTTTAACCAAAACCGGGTATCTTATAGTCGTGATTCATATCGAGCCCTTCTGGGTATTAGCGCGCGTCTACGATGAGTCTACGATTTAAAAAAAAGATTACCATCATTTTTTCCATTTTAATGCATTTTTTTCTCTATTATATAATGGAAGTAACTCTCTACAAATTTCTACGATGAGTCAACGATTTAAAAAAAATCTACCATCATTTTTTTTCCATTTTTAATGCATTTTTTTGCTATTTTTTGGCTATAACTCTCTAAAAATGCTTATATAGCTATTTCCCTTACAAACCCGAGCAACGCCGGGCGATACTGCTAGTTATTATATATATTATATTGTATATATATTTTTTTCTATTCTAGGCACAAGGCCCTTAATTTTGGGGGAGGTGGCCAGTCGATTAGATCGACCCCAGTATGCATATTGTATATATATATTATATAACATATATATACATGCGTGTGTGAATGTGAATGTGTATGTGTGTGTGCGTGTAGATATGTGTATATATAGTAGAGACACTATCCAACTCGCTCAAGGTGCCACGCATGGCGAGAGAAGCCGAAACCGTGTAGTTTGGGAACTTACTACTCACCAAACAGCCACGCCTGCGTCTCGCACTTCACCAGGGACTTTATTTTATCAATGGCTGAAAGAGTAGAAAACAAAGAACCTCCCCCCCCCCAACTGGATTGGCATTGATGAGAATGTAAAGTTTTTTTTATCACAAAAAAACGCGAGGCATTTGGTTGGATGCTCCACCCACCTTCTAACTATCCACGTCCGATTGAAAAATCGATATTATTGAATATCTATGTTGTTTGTTTTAAAAACTGAAAATTTTTTTTTTCATTCTATTTAAGGGATTGGGTAGGGGTTGTTGAGCACGAAAAATATTCCTAAATCTTCGCTGTTTTAGATAATTAGGGGATATATATATGTGTGTGTGTGTGTTTAGCATATATATGTACGTATGTTTGTATGTGTGTATAAATAGATATATATATTTATAGATTCATATATATATATATATATGTGTGTGTATGTATGTATGTGTATGTATGTATATGCATATATATATATACACATATATTCATATATAATTTGTGTATGAGTGTGTACGTATATGTACATATATATATATATATATATATATGTCTATATATGTGAGTGTGTGTGTATGTGTGTGTGCGTGCTGATATGTGTAAGTATATATATATATGTGTGTGTGTGTATGTGTCTATGAATGTATGTATGCATGTATGTATGTGTGTGTGTGTGTGTGTGTGTGTGTGTGTGTGTGTGTGAATGTTTATTGCTGAAAACATTGCTTAGCAATCACGAACGCAATGATTTGTTGAGAGAAGAGAAGAGAAGACAAGAACGAAATATGAAGAGAAGAGAAAAAGAACCAAAAAACAATATCAACAACAGCAGCAACAGAAAAGAGAAAGAAGAAGAAGAAGAAAAGAAGAAGAACGAAGAAAAGAAGAAGAAGAAGAAGAAGAAGAATGAAAAAGAAGAAGAAGAAGAAGAGAAGAAGAAGAAGAAGAAGAAGAAGAAGAAGAACAAGAAGAACAAGAACACAAGAACAACAACAACACAACAACAACAACACAACAA
>NW_021836789.1:20000-22347 GCF_006345805.1 Octopus sinensis | reverse complement strand
AAGTGTTGATCCCGGAACGGCCGTAGATGCTTCTCTAAGTTATCTTATTACTAGCGTTACAAACGTGGGTAAAGCTTTCGTGCCAATTGCAGTACCGTTCATGTAAATTTGATATTGTTTATCAAAGAAGTAGTCATTTTCTAATCTCAGAATAAATTCTTTCGGAAGGTTCTTCTGAACTTTTGGAGGTATTTGTCCATTCAGAATTCTACTGCTTGAACCCCAGTCGTTATTTGTGTAGAGGCTGGTCACACCGAAATTAATCGAAATTTTAGTGCCAATTGTCATACCGTTCATGTAAATTTGATATTGTTTATCAAAGAAGTAGTTATTTTCTAATGTGGAGGCGCAATGGCCCAGTGGTTAGGGCAGCGGACTCGCGGTCATAGGATCGCGGTTTCGATTCCCAGACCAGGCGTTGTGAGTGTTTATTGAGCAAAAACACCTAAAAGCTCCACGAGGCTCCGGCAGGGGATGGTGGTGATCCCTGCTGTACTCTTTTACCACGACTTTCTCTCACTCTTACTTCCTGTTTCTGTTGTACCTGTATTTCAAAGGGCCGGCCTTGTCACTCTCTGTGTCACGCTGAATATCCCCGAGAACTACGTTAAGGGTGCACGTGTCTGTGGAGTGCTCAGTCACGTACACGTTAATTTCACGAGCAGGCTGTTCCGTTGATTCGAATCAACCGGAACCCTCATCGTCGTAACCGACGGAGTGCTTCCGTTCCGTCCGTATTTTCTAATTTTAGAATAAATTCTTTCGGAAAGGTCTTCTGAATTCTACTGCTTCTAACCCTAGTCCTTATTTGTGTAGAGGCTGGTCACATCGAAACTAACCTTTGGTCTCCATATTTGTCTCCATATTTCCTCTTCTTGGAGCATGCTTTAGAGCGCCCATGTCACCTTTAATGAAACCAGGAATAAATTTACATAATTGTCTAGCAACAATTGGCTGTAATTTTAATCATACGTCTTGAGAATCTTAAATCTTTACACATGGTGAATGGAGGCCCTTTAAGCTGTTATAGATTTCATTAGATTTATGAATTTTCAGTTCTCTATAAACGTTATCTGTTTTCACCTCAAAATTCAGGAAGTAATCCAACACGTTTTCCATTAAATTGCTTTTTTTTTAAATTTCTCCTTTAATTTACCAATTTTCCTCATTGTTTTATTGGAATTGGTTTCTAACTTTTCATAGAAATGCTAGTCATTTAGTTGTTCCCAGACCATTTCCTCGTAATGGGTCTTGTCTATTGTTACAATGGCTCCCCTGTCAGTTTCTTTAATGACTAAAGAAAAGTTTTCCTGTAGTCATTCATTGCAAAACATTTTTGCTCATTATCTGCCTGCATTTGCGATGATTTATTTAATAGAATTTCCAGGAATCTAATTCATATTGCTAACCTTATCATAATCATTATGCATTTCTCTAAGTGATATTTCCTGGTCACTGTTTCATATATTATATATATATATATATTATCTATATATATATATATATATTATATATATAATAATATATATATAACATATATAAATATAATGAATTAGAGATAAAACCACTATTATGCAACTCAAACATATAGACATAAACCAATACATATATAATAATAAATAATATAGATTATATATATATATATGTATATGTATGTATATATATATAATATATATATATATTATATGTGTGTGTGGGGGGGGTTTCTAAATAGGAAAATAATGGATACTAATGGAAATATTATTTATTTTATACGTAAGTTAGCGAGCTGGCGGAATCGTTAGCGCGTTCTGAGTTCAGATTCAAACCAGTTTGTACAAGAAATACTTCATAAATAGTAGAAATTCATTATTGTGTTTAAGTGGACTAAATCAGTCTACAATATAGACCATTTTTTATTCATTGACCCCTTTAATTGCTATTTTATTCTGGCGATGGTCCGTAACCATATTCGGTTGTTTAAAAACAATTTTCATAGAAATTTCTTTCAAAATCCCTATTTGGCCTTTTACACATTCCCTTGTGTACGTTGAACTATGTAAAATGCTGGAGAAAAAAAAAAGCCTAGCTGTTTCTTGCAATACATAAAAATACAGACATATAAAATAGCGGTTCCCAACCGCTTTGTATCTATCGATCCCCCTGATTATTATTTTATTCTGGTGAACCCCCCCATAGCGATTCTATGTTTTAAAACTCGCTTTACAAATTCCATCTGTGGAGGCGCAATAGCCCAGTGGTTAGAACAGCGGACTCGCGGTTGTAGGATCGCGGTTTCGATTCCCAGACCGGGCGTTGTAAGTGTTTATTGAGCGAAAATACCTAAAGCTCCACGAGACAACCAGCA
>NW_021836789.1:10000-12500 GCF_006345805.1 Octopus sinensis | reverse complement strand
TATTATTATCATCATTATCATTATTATCATCTATTATTATTATTATTATTATTATTATTATTATTATTATTATTATTATATATTATTATTATTCACGCGGAATACATAGGATGTGTTTTGAAACGCTTCGGGTTGGTGCAGTTTAAAACTTTTTTTTACACAGGTTTGGTGCTTTTTTGTATTATTTTTTAAATTCCAACTTGTCAATAGATACACAAGGAACCTGTTTCTAGGTTTATGTGGTTCTTTAGGCCCCTCGAGGGGCTATATTCGGTCCACTAAATAAGTTCGGTGGGCGTTTAATTTAATTTAGTGAAACACAACTCAACGTGATGTTGGAGCGCGTCTTGAAAGGGTTGAGAGAAAAGCAGACGGCCTCTGTCACGAATCTGGTGACTGCTGACGGTTTCCCTCCCCTTCCCTCCGTTACTGGCAACAATACAGAAGATAGGGAGAAGAAAAACGGAACCGCAAGAGTACAAAGTCTACCTCGTAGTTAACAGCAGTAGTGGCAGTAACGGCAACAGTCGTAGCAGCACTGGTAGTAGTGGTAGCAACAACAACAACTGTAGCAGCAGCAGCAGCAGCAGCAGCAACGACAGCAACAACAATGACAACAACGAGAGCATTACCAACATTCTTGACAATTAGAACAACAAAACCCGTTCGCCGCAGCAGGAGCGACAAAAAACAAAAAAGCAATGCTTCGCCGCGGACTTCCCAAATAGAGATGAAATGTTGAACCAGGCATGGAAACTGATTAAATAAGATGAAACCTGAGACAACTTGACTATTCCATCAGAGGCACTTGAAGCAGTGGGAAAAAGAATGGTGCTTTTCAGATGCATCTCAGCAGAGACGAAAAGAACGGCTTTAATAGCCCAAGCAGATATTGAAGCGGTGCTGAGATGCATCAGAGATGACAACAAGTGCATATAGAGGGGCAAACAATACAGCACCATGTTTGACGACTATCATATCTTTGCATGTTAGTCGGCCGGTGGAGTGGCAGTGCTGTATATGAAAGAACTGGATCTTGAGGTAAGTTCGATCTTCTGGAACCTGGACCGGAAGCTGATGGTCCTGGACGTGAGCAATAGTGAAGGTCATGTCCTTAGACTGGTGGACATCTACACCCCGACCGGAGCCACACGGCCGGATTTCTTTACGCGTCTCGAAACCTTTCTAGGTACGCCTCGCTCTTTACTGTTAGTGGGGGACTGGAACGGAATCTTGGACCAAAGTTTGGATTGTGTGGGAGTAGCTGATAGAAGAGTAGGGTGCAAAAGCCTGAAGCATCTGATCAGCCAGTTCCAACTGTCTGACAGGTACCGACGGGATTTTCCTAATGCGCCAGTGTTGACCTGGACCATCCGCTTAGGGTAATCTAGATCGTTTATAGATAGGGTTTTCATTAGGAAAATAGATAGTAATAGTGTAGGATGTCCATTTTTTAAAATGGTCACCTTATTCAGATCATAAGTTTGTAATCTGTACGATCGATCTAGGTTAGGACCCGGGATTAGGAGCTGAACATGTCTTTTCGGGCACGTAAGGCTTACAAGGATCGGGTCAACAATTTAGTTAAGTACTTGACAGTGGAGGCACATGGCCTAGTGGTTAGAGCAGCGGACTCGCGGTCGAGGGATCGCGGGTACGAATCTCAGACCGGGCAGTGTGTATATTTATGAGCGAAACACCTAAGCTCCACGCGGCTCTGGCAGAAGGTAATGGCGAACTTCTGCTGACTCTTTCGCCACAACTTTCTCTCACTCTTTCCTCCTGCATCTTGCAGCTCACCTGCGAGGGACCGGCGTCCCGTCCAGGTGGGGAACCTATACGCCAAGGAAACCGGGAAACCGGCCCTAATGAGCCGGGCGTGGCTCGAGAAGGAACAAACTTGATAGGTCGTCAACAACGGGTGGTGGGCAGCTCTCAAAAGAGATATTAGAGTAATATGGATAGGTTTTAGCAAAGAAGTAGAGTTAGTGAAACAGAAAGGAGGAGTGGTTAATAGTTCAACTAGACAAGACTATTTATAGTGGCATTAGAACCGACGTGCTAGCAGCGAGAATGCATTAGACTAGTTCTTCAATGCGAGACATGAAAGTTGCATTGTCAGAGCTAAGGCGCGTGCTCTAAGAAACGAGGGGATCAAAGCTGTTCGATGGGTCCGCGTGGCGGAGGGTTGTATGAACGACGTTTGGAAATTGGAGTTTCTCTCCCGGTACTAATTTCATATCCCATCACTGGGGTCTATGCAGTAAGCTGTGTACCTTTTTTTCCTGTCCTTACTGCCCCCTCTCCAACTTTCTCGAACTTAACTACTACTGTTTCTGTCCTATTATGAGTGTGAGCATGTTGCAAGCACCTTACCACGGGGCCACTTATATCACTCTTGAGTTATATTTTGCCCCCTGACAAAATGTGCGCCAGAGTGTCCCTTTCTCCACAGAGTCTATACAGCTGGTTCTCCTTCAAACCCCCACCTGTGCAGGAT
>NW_021836789.1:0-2500 GCF_006345805.1 Octopus sinensis | reverse complement strand
TTTTTTCTAGCAGTGCCATATGAAATTGTCACCCATAATTATGACCCTAGTATCGATCTATTGCATTTCAATCTGTTTTAGGGTTAAGGTTAGAGTTAGAGTTAGGGGTGAGGAAGGGTATCTTTTTTTCTTCAGAAATGTAAATAAACCCAATCTGTCTCTTAAACGAGGGACATATTCATACGGCACAGAATGTTTTCACCTCAATAGACGTCATTGATTGGTTGAAATTGCAGAAACTGAAGAAAAACAACAACAAATATCTTACACACTATAAAATTTTCTCAATAAAGCCAAGAGAAAAAGATGTTTTATAAACACATTTTACCAACATACGAAGTTTAAAAGTGTTTAGTTACGTGGAAATTATTTTTAAAAACTGCCGTTCAAACCGAAAAGATCCAGTTTAACTTATCTTTATATTCGCAAAGTTCCCTATCTTTTAATATCAAGCGTCTCCCCTAAGGTCATCAAGTCGTTAGACCCCCAACAGTTCAAATTGATATCGCCTTCATTACCTACAGCTAATTTATAGATGTCTTCCGCATCGAATTTGATGTACGGAACGCCTGCTATCAATTCTATTTATCTAGTTCGCTCACTATCACGATGTGTGTCCTTTGAAGAAATTATCCAATAAATTAAGCAAGTAAATTAAAATTATGTAGAATGATTAAGGAATGTGAAATCACTTTCCTTTTCTATATATTCATATGTGATTAACTATACACACTGTATGTGTGTGCGTGCGAGCGTGTGTGAGTGTGTGCGTATGTGTGTGTTAATGTATGTGCTTGCGTGTATAGAATGTCGAGCGTATACACACAGGTATAACATGTGTGTATGTATGTGTATTTGTCTACAAATTTGTGAGTGTGCCTGTGTGTGAATGTACGTGTTTGTGTGCATAGACCCTCCGGCATATACACACACTGGTATGACGTGTGTATTTGTGAGTGAGAGAGAGAGAGAGAGAGAATCTCCAGGAAAACGCTTCTAGGTCATTGTCATTTCAAGCGGAGGTCATTTACATCACAACATACCACGTGACCAACTATTTCTCCAAATTTTCGACCAATCGAAAGAAGCTCATGTATCTTTAAATACTATCAGAGCGACCAACTAATTCCATTATTTCATTATTCCACTCGCCTATGAGAATGCTTCTCGAATAGCCAGTGGGCTTATTAAAATATATTAATAATTATGAGCGACATCAGCTCCTGTTCTGGCACTGAGTTTCTATATATCGCTTGCGGTGATACATCGCTACTATCTCCAGAACCCGAGTATCCAGCATTGACAAGGCCAGGAAAGGTCGAAATGATACGATTTGGTCGTTTCGCCGGCGGTGGTGGCGGTGGTGGGTGAGTGAGTTATCTCCCCGTCAGGGATATTAACAACAAGAACGCATTTATGCTCCGAAAGTCCACATGAGAAGAGTTTCTCTCGGGGAAATTATTGCAGCATTCACTGTTCTAACACAACACTTATTTTAAAATGGAGATAAATAAAACTTTTTGGTATTATTAATGTTTCTGTTGCTCATTTCTACTACCGTCGCCGCCGCCACCGCCGCCACCAACACCGCTGCCGCCGCCGCCACCAGCAGTAGCAGCAACACCATCACCACCGTTACTACTACTACAACTACTACTACTACTACTACTACTACTACTACTACTACTACTACTGTTACTATCATCATGAACAAAAGCTACCTCCACCATCACCAATATCACCATTACAACCACCACCACCACCATCACCATTACTACTATCACCACCACCATCACCACCGACTCTACTACTACTACTACTACAACAATCATGAACAAAAGTTAAAATCACCATCTCCACCACCACCACCACCATCACCAACATCACCATTACTACTACTACCACCACCACCACTACCGCCACTTCTACTACTATGACTACTACCACTACTTCTAATACTACTACTGCTGCTACCACTACTACTGCAACTATTACTACCATCGTCAACAAAAGCTTCCAACACCAGTACCACCAGCACCACCACTACTACTACTACAACTATCATCATGAACAAAAGCTACCACCACCATCTTCACCACCATCTTCACCATCACCAACATCACCAACATCACCATTACAACCACCACCATCACCATCATCATCACCACCATCACTATTACCACCACTGCTACTACTACCGCCACTACCACTACTACAACTATTACTACTACCATCATCAACAAAAGCCACCACCACCACTACGGACCCCACCAACACTGCTCATACTTCTACTAATGTCATACCTGTCACATATGCACTTTAAGTGTATGACTCAACGAAGGTACGTACCTCTCTGCAGCCGGGCGAAAATGCTAGAAATAGAAATCCAAATCTTCCTCGTACTTTACCTGTCTTACTTCTCTATAAATATCTACAGTGGTTTTCTCTTTATCGCTGGTATTTCATTTTTCTCGTTTTAGCTCTCTTTCTTTTTTTATAT
>NW_021836788.1:10000-22514 GCF_006345805.1 Octopus sinensis | reverse complement strand
GCGCGTCGTTTTTTTCTTGAGAATAAAGGTCGAGCATCTTCAGCCTTTCTTCATAAGACAAATACTGGAGACCAAGAACCATGCGGGTAGCTAGCTTCTGGACTCTTTCAAGATAATGTATGTCTTTGAGGAGATAAGAAGTGTTTTGTGTGTGCATGTGTGTGTGTGTGTGTTCTGTGCCTATGTTTGTGTTTCCTTGTCTTAGCATTGTGTAATAGTGGTAAATAAGTTTCATAGTCACACAAGCAGTATTGTTCATTTCAATCTTCCCCCAAAACATGTCCAGCCACGGGGAAACATTACTTTGCTTGAAAGCAGGTGAGGGTTGGCAACTGGAAAAGCACCCAGCTGTAGAAAATCGGCCTCGATTGGCTCCAACACACCAATGCATGAAGGATAAAGTAAACATCAGAATGAAGATGATGAATACAATTCTATATAAAAGGAGAAGCCATTATCTCTTATGCTTCCTCACATGCCATTCCTGCAGGAGATACAAATTTCCACAAAACATTTATTTTATTATGATATGAAATTACACAACATAAACATTTAAGAAATATTATTAGTGAATCAGTAATAATGTCGTTAACTCTGCGTTAAATAAACGACATTACAAGACAAACTAAAACTAATAAATTATTTTCAAATGAGTGAAAATAACGATAACATTAACGAAGAAAACAACAAAAACAATATTAAATATAGATACTCAGCAAAATTAAAATACAATGTAAGACTTCTATGTGTCTGTGTTTGTGTGTGTGTGTGTGTGTGCTTGTGTGTGCTTGTGTATGTGTGTGTGTGTGTGCACGTGTGTATGGGGGGTGTTATTACATTGGGCATCAAATGTAATCATAATAAAGATATAATATTTATTTGTAATATTCAAATTACACCATGGAGATTACATATGTATGTGCGTAAGTGAATGTGTATATGTGTGTGTGTGCGTGTGAGTGTGTGTGAGTGTGTGTGTGTAAGCATAACTATCAAACAATAAGAATGAGTGCACACTGGTGAATAAAAATACTTTGAAAATACATTAAAGCTACCATTGGTTTCATGTAAGCCATGTCACCACAATTATTGAAACCAATCACATACAAAGATTGGTGTTTGTCTATATTTTGGAAAATCCAAAATGGAGATGAACATCAATTTTTCTGTGTGATTGGGTTGAATAATTTGTTGAGATATTTCTTAGCATGAAACCAATGGTGGCCTTGACACACAAATAGTATATATATATATATTATAGTATAATATATATATATATATTTCCTTCTCACTCTTTTTTTCGGTAGGCCCCTGCTTGCTTACCAGTGGGGTTGGGCATCATTTGGAAGGCTAAAACAATGCGAAGGCATTTGTGACCATGCGATATGTAGCACATCGCTGATAGCCTGGCCGTCATGGTGATCACAGTGGTATATATATATAATATATAATATATATATATATATATGCATGTGTGTGTAGTATATATATATATATATCTATATATATATATATATATATCTTATAATATATACATACATAAACCCACACAGGTTTATATAAAAACCAAAAATCTTAAAGGATACTAAGTGAAGAACCCGAAGAAATTGCACTACTATTATAGTAGTTGCAATTGCAACAGATATGAATTGGTGCTGTTGAAACTGTGTTTGAGTTTATGCATGTATATATATATATATATATATACACACACACGCATATATATATATATATATATATATATATATGCGTGTGTGTGTATGTATATATATATATATATCTATATATATATATATATATATATATATATATATAATATATATATATATATTACATTATACCACATATATAATATATATATATATATATATACCACTGTGATCACCATGATCGACCAGGCTATCAGATGTTGCTACATATCGCTGGTCACAATGCGCTTCGCATTGTTTTAGGCCTTCAAATGATGCACCCCCACTGGCTAAGCAAGCAGGCCTACAGAAGAAGAGTGAGAGAAAGTTCGGCGAAAGAGTACCGCAGGGATCCACCACCATCCCCTGGCGGAGCCCTCGTGGAGCTTTAGGTGTTTTCGCTCAATAAACACTCACAACGCCCGGTCTGGGAATCGAAACCGTGAGTCTACAACTGCAAGTCCACTGCCCTAACCACTGGGCCATTGCACCTCCCACACACACACACACATACACATATATATATATTATATATATATATATATTATGTATATATACATATGCATATATAATACATATATATAATTAACATTCATATGTATATCCCTCCTATCTTCCTTTTTAGAGCGACAGACATAGATGCTCCATCATTGCTGTGATGTATTAATACCGCAAACTGAACAAGGCCCGCTGCAAACCATATCACCAACTACAATTATATGCTAAAGGATTTAAACACCATCCGATGGCATCTCCCAATGCTTTGTGCCTTGGAAAAAATTAAACAGGAATTAGAAGCAGCTTGAGGTATATAAATAAAATGGAACACACACACATACATACATATATATATATTTATAATGTATATATATTATATTTATATATATATATATATATATATATATATATATATATATTATGTTATGTATATATATGTATGTGTGAGTGAATGTGTATATGTGTGTTGAGTGTGTGTGTGTGTATGTTATACACAAAACAATCAAACAATGAGAATGTGCACATACTGGTGAATAAAGATACTTTATTTGTGCATTAAAGCTACCATTGGTTTCATGTCAGACATGTCACCACCAATTATTGAAACCAATCACATACAAAGGTTGGTGTTTGTCTATATTTTAGATAATCCAAAATGGATATATCAGTTAAGTGATATATACAAGTTTGAGTTAACATCAGGGTAGACATTTCAAAGTCATTGTCTTGTGGAGCTATCAGTAATAGCATGATAGACAAGCGAAATATAAAAAAATGCAGAATACTGCCACACCATAATAGTGGCAACAACAATATTATAGTAGTGACAATAGCATACAAGTGGACGAGCTTCCACTGTATAGCAAAAAGAAAAAATTGTGCTGTTTAAATAATAATGTGAGAAAAATTTTAAAGTAATGTCTTAAAAATTGCGCTATATAATAATAATAATAATAATAATAATAATAATAATAATAATAATAATTGTGTACAGTGCTCAGGTGCACTACAACTCATCTAAAGTGTATATATAATCAGGTGTAGTTTCGGCGGATTTCGGAAAGCATGAGGGCCTTAAAGGATGCAGTGTCATGGCAGTCAACAACTGACCCAGGCAGTTTATTCCATGCTTCAGCAACTCTGAGCGTGAAAAATGTTTCCGAAAGTCATGGGAGCGTGTGTTTTCTGACTTTGTAGGCATGTCCACGTGTGTTTAGACACATGGAAATCAAAAAGGTGTTCAGTGTTGTGTGTTGGTGAGGTGGTGTGATAACCTTGTGGGTGGTTTACCAAGTCCGTCACCAGACGCCGGAGCTTCAGTGAATCCATGCCCAGGGAAACAAGGCGCTCAGAATATGGTAGGTGTCTGATGGAGGTATGCGTTTGGTTGCACGTCTCTGGACAGATTCCAGAGGTCAATGTTCTGAGCAGATAAGGGTTCCAAACTGATGATGCGAATTCCAAGTGTGGTCGTACCATAGCTGTATACAATTTTAAATAGATGGCTGGAGAGCGGCTAACAAAAGTCTTGCTGAGTGATGCCAAGACACCCTCGGCCTTCTTGACAATTTAGAGATATGCTTTGTCCCAATGCAAATCACTGCTGACAGTGATGCCTAGGTCACGCTCGCAAGAGAGATTCTTGATATCAGTGTTGTGGAGGGAGTATGTGGACGCAGGGTTTTTCTCCCAAAATGCATGGTGGTACACTTGTCCACAGCCAGTTTCAGTGCCAGTCTGTGATCCATTGCTGCATTGTGTCTAGGTCTGATTGCAGGAAAGAGTTGTAGACATCAGGATCAGTCCTCTTGATTTCAAGGTACAGCTTGATGTCATCTGCATATTTCAATACTGTGGCATTCTTTAAATTGGCATCTATGTCATTAATGTATGCCACAAACAGGAGGGACCAAGACAGATCCCTGTGGTACACCGATGACATCTCATGGGGTAGAGTGCTGTCCTAGAACTGTGACTACCTCCTTTCGGCTGAGGATGAAGGATTTCAACCAGTTAAAGGTCATCCATCCCCCACACCCATTGCAGAGAGTTTCACCATAAGCCTTTTGTGTGGCACAGAGTTGAAAGCCTTAGCAAAGTCAAGGTAGACAACATCCACCCATGAGCCACTGTCAGTGATCTGAGTAATGTCCTCAAGGAACTCGACCAGCTGGTCACTGCAGCTGGAGTTAGGGACAAATCCATATTGTGAGGGTCGGATGAGACTGTGAGAGCTCCAGAAGTTCCAAAGTGTTTCTCTGACACACGATTCCATCAGTTTTGCAATACAGCTAGTGAGACTGACTGGGCGATAGTTGACAGTGATGTGCGGTCATCCTTTTTGAACAGAGGAATGACACTGGCAGTTTTCCACTGCTCCGGAGTAGCACCATTGTTGAGACAGTACTGGAAGAAAATAGAAAGCTGGTGTAAAAGGAAGTGCCTGCCACTTTTAGAAGCAGGTATGTAACTCCATCGAGACCAGGGGAGGCATAGTTGCGCTTATTTTGAAGGTGACGTCGCAGCATTGCAGGTGTAAATTCCATAGTTGTTATGGAGTTTGCTGTTAGTGATGGTGAAGATGGTACATTTTGACTTTCAACAGTGAATATGTTTGCATAGCACTCGGCAATGAGTTCTGCGCATGTATGCAATTTTGTATGCAATTTGTATGTATGCAATTTTGTTTTAAACACTTTGAAAACAAGGTTTGTACTCCCTGAGCCTGAAGAAAATAAAGAGATGTTGCTATTTGCATAAAAGATACTTAACTTTATGCACACAAGTTGCTAAAAATAACATTGTTTTGTTCAAAATATTTCTGCCTTTAAACAAAATTCTTAATTTTTCATTAAACAAAAATCACACCACATTTTCATTTGAAGCAACCATTCCTCTTTGGTGGTTCTTTATTTACAATCGACCAGGTAATTTTGAATTTGTAAGATCTTATCTCAAGCAGAATTGTATAAATTTTAACAACGCTTTTATTTTTTTTTTTATGAGAGCTGAGAATTGAATGTTTCTGTTTATAAAATCAATTTAATGTGAGTTTATTTGCCCTAATATATATTCTAAGTTCAACTTTGTTCTTTATTACCACTTTAGCACTGTATGTTATCAACTTTTATAAACAGTTGTCATCTGGAGGGCAATTCTCGTGAATTCTGTAGTTGCATAATCGTTGTTGACAAAATCTTTGCCTATCTTTTAAATTTAATTTTGCAACATTATAACCACAATTGGAACCAAGAAGTAGATAGGAAAAAAAAGCAAAAGGATATGAAAAGAAATGATTTCTTTTTTATTCGTCAATCAAACAATAAGTAAAATGGTTTTTCTTTCCCAGTATTTCTGTTTCTCTACAATAGGTTTCAAATGCTGCAGTCATTTACGTATATACACCCTGTATGTATGTATGTATGTATGTATGTATGTATGTATGTATGTATGTGTGTGTATGTGTGCATGTATGTGTGTACGTATGTATGTAGGCAAGTATGTATGTATGTACGTATGTATGTATGTATGTATGTATGTATGGTGTGCTAGAGAGTTTCTATTTTGGATATATTTGGGGTACTTAATTGTGCTCGTGGCTTAGTGCTCGCTTCTTTCATGGGTATGAGTATTTCACTTATTTCTTTACCGCATTTATCACTGATGAAGAGAAGTTTCTTATGAACTAACTCTGAAATTGGGTCCGATATGGTAATAACGGAATTTTTTAGAAATTTCTGTCGGCTTTCTTTGAAATATGTGCTTTTAGTGATATATTACATGGTTATTGACATAGTGTCCATTTTCGGCATATTTTGGCATTAGAACTTTTTTCTTTTTTTTATTTCTTTTGCCCCTACTTATATATATATATATATGTGTGTATGTATGTATGTATGTATCTGTGTGTGTGTGTGTGTGTGTGTCTGTATTTATTGCCCCATCATTGCTTGACAACTGATGTTGGCGATTTTACATCCCTGTAACTTAGCAGTTTAGCAAAAGAGACTGATAGAATAAGTACCAGGCTTACAAAGTATGTCCTGGGGTCAACTTGTTCAACTAAAATCCTTCAAGGTGGTGCTCCAATATAGCCACAATCAAATGACTGAAACAAATAAAAGAATATAAAGCGAAGCAAAGTTGCTTCATGAGTCATGTCGACTCATAGGGCTTGACTCCTGGTTTCCATGGCTTATATATTCCCCACCTGGGCAGGACACTGGTCCATTACAGGATGACTCATGATTGCCAGCTGAGTGGACTCAAACAACATGAAATGAAGTGTTTTGCTTTAGAACACTATGCATCACCCAGTCCAGGAATTGAAACCGTTATCTTATGATCATGAGTCCAACACTCTAACCACTAAGCTACATGCCTCCCAACATATATATATGTGTGTGTGAGTGCGTATTGATGCATGTGTATGTATGTATGTGTGTGTGTATTATATATATATATGTATATATATATATATATATATATATATCATATATATACATTATATATATATATACATATATCTCATATATATATTGCATACATACATATATATATATATATATATATATATACATATATATACATATATATATACATACTACATATATATATATATATATATATATATAGACATATATATACCTATATATATATATACATATATATACATATATATATATATATATATATATAGATAGAGAGAGAGAGAGAGAGAGAGAGATAGATAGACAGATATATATATATATATATATACACATACAAACATGCAACACACATAAACACACACATATACGATGGGCTTCTTTCAGTTTCCGTCTACCAAATCTACTTACAAGGCTTTAGTCAGCCCAAGGCTTTAGTAGAAGACACTTGCCCAAGGTGCCAAGCAGTGGGACTGAACCCAGAACCATGTGGTTGGTAAGCAAGCTACTTACCACACAGCCACTCCTGCACCTATATATATATGTATGTATATATATATACATACATATATATATATATATATATATATATTATATATATATATATATGTATATATGTGTGTATATATATATATATATATACACACTCATACAATTGGAGGCCTGGTACTACATTCCTACTTGTCACCTCCTGTCGAACCATCCAACCCGTGTCAGCTTGGAAAATGGACATTAAATGCTGATAATGATGATGATGATGATGACGATGATGATCCAAACACACACACACACACACATATATATAAAACATTAAAAAACACACCTTTTTTTCTTTGTTTACATACAAATGACTCAATACTGAATACGGATTATTTATTGGATAAAACAACCTCTGGCCACAGAAGACAATAAAACAAACAAAAAAGCTTAAGGGGCAGCAATTCAAATAAATCTGCCTTAGATAACTTCAGTGTCCCTTTTTTTTTTTACTCCTTATTGGCTTCCATACATATATCACATAAAAATAAATAACCAGATTGTTTCAAAGAAAAGCTTTCATAATATTATTTACCCATAATGGAACTCTGTGATCCTTTTAAGAGGAGGAACCTGCAATAATATCTGATCAGATTCTCCACATAAATTCTCCCCATTTTTTCCCTCTTTATCTCTGTGCATGCGTGTGTGTGTGCGTGTACATTTATATACACATATACATATATATCTACATATATTTCTACATGTATATATACACACACACACACACATATATGTATATGTATAGGTGTATATGTGTGTGCATGTGTGTGTGTACATATGTATATATGTATACATATATATGCATGTGTATATACATGAGGATATATGCATATATATATATATTATATATATATACACACATACATACTTATATGTATAAATTCATAGACATTTATATAAATAAAATATATAGATAGATAAGGTAGATAAGATATATGTACGTAAATATATATATGTATATATATATACACACATATATATATATGTAAATGTATATGTGTATATACATATATATATATATATATATATATATTTATACATATATGCATCTATATATATATATATATGCATATATATATACAGATGCATATGTATAAATACATGCAACCATGCATATATATATGTCTATATAGATATATATATATATACATATATATTTATATTTATATAAATAGATAGTAAGTTAGATAGATAAATAGATAGATTCAGATAAACATGCATACACACACATATATATATATTGTTTTCACTGTTCTATCATTAATAGAAATAGAGGTTGATGCGAGCGAAGTTAATTCCACATCGATGGAATACACTTTCCGAGATATCCTGCTCCCAAAAAATGCCATTTAGATTAATCGATGGCACCTGCTTGCTATCGAGCTTTCATGTTCATGCAATTTATAGCAAAGAGAAAGGTAAAAATGCTCCTTTCTACATGCATGTGTGTGCATTATCTGCGAGTGTGCATCTTATAGTATTCTGTATCATCATCGTCATCATTCTCAAAATCCTCACCGTCGTCATCATTGTCATTGTCAGATTGTCAATGTAGTCGTTGTCACCGTCATTGTCAACATAATCCTGTTCGACTTTGTCATCACTGCCATTGTCCTATTTGTTGACATCAACTCATCATCATCATCATCGTCGATGTCGTTGTCATCATCATCATTGTCATCACCCATCTCCATCATTATCAATGTCATTCTAAATATAATCATCTTTCTCCTCATCGTTATTGCCATTGACATCATCATCATCATCATTGATGTCATCATCGTTATCATCATCACTATAATCATCATCATCATCATCATCATCAGCATATTCCCCATCATCATCATTGTTGTTGTCATCATTGTCATCTTCATCATCATCGTCATCAACATCATATTGTTGTCATCATCATCCCCATCATCATCATCATCATTGTCGTCATCATCATCATCATCATCATCATCATTATAATCTATTTCTTTACCACCCACAAGGGGCTAAACACAGAGAGGACAAACAAGGACAGACAAACGGATTAAGTCGATTACATCGACTCCAGTGCGTAACTGGTACTTAAATTATCGACCCCAAAAGGATGAAAGGCAAAATTGACCTTGGCGGAATTTGAACTCAGAATGTAACGGCAGACGAAATATGGCTATGCATTTCGCCCAGTGTGCTAACACTTCTGCCAGCTCTCTGCCATCAACATTATAATCATCATCACCATCATCGTCTTAGTCAGGTGGTCATGAGATATACCAAAAATAACAGCTAAATCGCCTTTAAATCACAGACACAAAAATTTGTAGGAATTCCCATGTGTAGAACAAATTTGCAAAAATTGTCTGAAAATTTTAAAAGTTGAGTGGTTATATGTGTTGCTTAAACCATTGTCATTTATTGTTCACTTTTCCATGCTTGCATGGGTTGAAGACAATTTGACGAGGCAGACTTTACTACAGCCGGATGCTCTTCCAGTTGGTAACCATTACCTGTTTCCAGACAAGGTAATGTTTAGAAAAGAAAGTTCCTTCCTAGGCCACGCTGACTCATGAGGGCCAGATTCCCAGTTTCACAGCATATAAATTCCTCACCTAGACGGGACGCCAGCCTGTCGCAGGATGACTCATTTTTGCCAGCTGAGTCAACTGGAGCAACGTGAAATGAAGTGTTTTGCCCAAGAACACAATGAATCACCCAGTCCAGGAATCGAAACCACAATCTTACGATCATGATGCTGACACCCTAACCACTAAAGCCATGCGTTTCCACAAGGACAGCCATGTTGTCCTTCTCATGGCCAGACATGTTTTTCAAAGAAGTCTAGAAATGAACAACACCACTTGTATGGAAGTGATACTCATTTACAACCCTCATGTAGTGTCTAGTAAGGAGAAGGTGTGTGGCTTAGTGACCAGGGTATGTGGCTTACAATGGTAAGGCCATGTGTTCGACTCCTGGAAACACACTGTTCCCTTTCAGTAAGACACTTTATTTCATATTGATTATGATGATGATGGGGGGGGAGCTGCCAGCGGGGGCAGCGGCGATAACGACGACGATGATGATGACGATGATGATGGTGATGATGATTATAATGTTGATGATGATGATGACTAAGACGATGATGCTGATGATGATGATGATAATGACGACGATGATTTTGATGATGATGATTGGCAGAAACGTTAGCACGCCGGGCGAAATGCGTATCCGTATTTCATCTGCCGCTACGTTCTGAGTTCGAATTCCGCCGAGGTCGACTTTGCCTTTCATCCTTTCGGGGTCGATTAAATAAGTACCAGTTACGCACTGGGGTCGATATAATCGACTTAATCCGTTTGTCTATCCTTGTTTGTCCCCTCTGTGTTTAGCCCCTTGTGGGTAGTAAAGAAATAATATAATATACTAAAGTGCACACTTGCAGATAATGCAGATGCATACACACCACATGCGCACAAATTAACATTTCACATCGTTCCAGTCCACTCACCTGAAAAAAGTGAGTAGTACCTGTAATTGAAAGGGCCAGCTTTCTACATCATGCTGGTTCTCCCTTGGCACACATCTCTGTGGAGGGTTCAGCTATATGCATATTAATTCCTCAAGCAGACTTCAGTTGATCATATCATGCTGGAACCAATGAATAGTTTGGCCAATTTCTAGATAAGGGGACACCAACATACACTCACACACACACACACACACACACACACATATATGCCCTTACCTTCAAAACATGCATTGAGTCGAAGCAGGGGCAGCTGAAGAAGGGGAATTTTCCTTGTATTGTTTGTCTTGTACTCTGTTTTTACGTTGTTAAAAAAAAGTCCGTTTCCTTGTTTGATTTTATGCTTTCGTTTCTCGTTGTGTTCTACGTTTGTTTGTGGTGTCCTGTACTCATAAATGCATGTATATATACATATAGATGTAGGTATGTACATATATGGATGTATGTATGCATATGTTTTATTTATTAAATTATTATTTTATGATTGAATGCACGCATCGTTTTCTTCTTCTTCCACGTAAGAATTCTGAGCTGACGAAAGAAATGTCGAATTGACTAATCTAGAAACGTACGTTCTCAAATAACCTTTGTACTTGATTTTTTAATGTTTTTTCCCCCATACCTTTGTGAGTTAGTTTAGGCAAACACTATCTGAGAGAGATCTTCTTTAAGTATTAGAAATAGCTGAAGAAATTTCTTTAGCTGCTATTTCTAATGAGTTCAGTATGTGGCAAAGTAATTTATTTTACTAAGCCCTTATATATAATGTAATATTTTGAATTCGCCTAAAATGGTCCCTTTACATACTGAATACTTGGTGAAATTGATTAATAATTAATTAATTTTACCCTCAATTGTTGAAATTATAATTCATCTCTCTCTGTTAAATGCTGCGGTTTCCACCGTTAATACATGGTGTTTGTCAATTTTAACCCCGCTGGTGGAAAGGGAGAGCAGAAATTCTTCGCTTGCATATTCGGATTTGATAGCACTTTTAGTTCGAGCAGAATTCTAGAAGTGATAAGAAGCCGAAAGGGTATGCTCCAACTTTCAGTGTTCCCAAATCCGATTCAAGGAATTCTGAGCTGACGAAAGAAAGGTCGAATTGACTAATCTAGAAACGTACGTTCTCAAATAACCTTTGCACTTGATTTTTAATGTTTTTTCCCCCATACCTTTGTGAGTTGGTTTAGGCAAACACTATCTGAGAGAGATCTTCTTTAAGTATTAGAAATAGCTGAAGAAATTTCTTTAGCTGCTATTTCTAATGAGTTCAGTATGTGGCAAAGTAATTTATTTTACTAAGCCCTTATATATAATGTAATATTTTGAATTCGCCTAAAATGGTCCCTTTACATACTGAATACTTGGTGAAATTGATTAATAATTAATTAATTTTACCCTCAATTGTTGAAATTATATATATATATATATATACATATATATAATATTAGGGAGTAAATCCAAACTTACAGGGAAAAATTAGATTTAGGATTAAATCTAATTTTACAGTATAAATATATTATCTCTAATTTAATATATATATATATATATATGTATGTGCATATGTATGTGTAGCTGTGTGGTAATCTGTTTGCTTCCCAACCACACTATAACTGATGTCTCTTATGCCCACTTTTTCTTTCAACACATTTACACTTTGTCATACATGCACATTGACACTGCACATCTAGTGCAGCATGCAGGCTTCATTCCTTTCAAGCCTTTAGTTTGTGTCTTGGCTGTGCTTTAAACATACTCCAAATAATGCAGTATATTTTGTCATTATCAATTGAGAGCATTTCTCCTGACATGTCCCTGCACTACTTTGTCAGACTTTTTTTTCT
>NW_021836788.1:0-5000 GCF_006345805.1 Octopus sinensis | reverse complement strand
AAATGTAGTGGTGGTGGTGGTGGTATTATTATTATTATTATTATTATTATTATTATTATTATTATTTTTAATAATAATAACAGTAGTAGTAGTAGTAGTAGTTAGTAGTTAGTAGTTAGTAGTTATAAGTTTTGTAGGCAGATAAAAATGCAAAGCGTAGCACAGCCAGAAAGAGCATTGGCATAGATCTAAGAGATTAGTTCAGTGGTACAGCACCGCATCTTTAAACTGGTCTTCGACCTATGCTACAGTGGTGTGGACCGTTTGAGCACCAGTTATTATCTTATCTTATAATGCACGCTCATTGAACATCCATTTATCATATTATATTATTTTCATTCTTGCCATCATTATCATCATCATCATCGTCAATATCATCATCGTTTAACATCTGTGTTCCATGCTGACATTGGTAAGGTGGTTTGACTGGAACCAAATTTGCTCTAGTGTCTGTTATGTCATAGTTTTCACAGTTAGATGCCCTTCCTAATGCCAACAATATATATATATATATATGTGTGTATGTGACCTCGTGAAGACTACCTGCAATTTTTTTTTTCCTCTGTCCTCCCGTCTCTCGGGATCTTTCTTTCTCCTATGTTTCCGATGAAGAGCTCCGCTCGAACGTCATACTCTCATTCTTCCATTTCCTGAGTGCCTAATAATATTAATACTGTAATTGTTTCACGTGTTGTTTTCTGTTTTCCCGTTGGAATTAACCTTATATATATATATATATATATTATATATATATATATCATCATCATCATCATCATCGTTTAACATCCGTTTTCCATGCTAGCATGGGTTGGACGGTTCAACTGGGGTCTGGGAAGCCAGAAGGCTGCGCTAGGCCCAGTCTGATCTGGCAGTGTTTCTACAGCTGGATGCCCTTCCTAACGCCAACCACTCCGTGAGTGTAGTGGGTGCTGTTTACATGCCACCTGCACAGGTGCCAGACAAGGCTGGCAAACGGCCACGATCGGATGGGGTTTTTCACATGCCACCGGCACAGAGGCCAGTCATGGCGGTGCTAGCAATGGCCATGTTCGAGTGGTTCTCTTACATGCAACTGGCACTGGTATCACAGCTACAATTTCCATTGATGTTGATCAATTTCGATTTTGATTTATATATATATATATATATTCTTTTACTCTTTTACTTGTTTCAGTCATTTGACTGCGGCCATTCTGGAGCACCACCTTTAGTCGAGCAAATCGACCCCAGGACTTATTCTTTGTAAGCCTAGTACTTATTCCATCAGTCTCTTTTGCCGAACTGCTAAGTTACGGGCCGTAAACAAACCAGCATCGGTTGTCAAGTGATGTTGGGGAGACAAACAGAGACACACAAACATATACACACACATACATATATACATACATACGACGGGCTTCTTTCTTTTTCCGTCTACGAAATCCACTCACAAGGCTTTGGTCGGCCCGAGGCTATAGCAGAAGACACTTGCCCAAGGTGCCACGCAGTGGGACTGAAACCGGAACCATATGGTTCACAAGCAAGCTACTTACCACACAGCCACTCCTGCATACATATATATATATATGTATTATCTAATAGACACAATACGTGTTTTTATGTGCTACTAATAGTTTCATATGTTGAAACACACCTCAAATATTCATCAGGCACAAACCACATGTCATTTACAAACTAAAATTTGAATGACAGAAGAAATGTGCAAAGTTGAGAAGGAAGCATATAAAAAATGTAGAAGATTAAAAATGGAAAACAACAAACAGAAAATAATAAATTAAGAAAGGTAAAAGAGTTACTCTCCTTAGCCTTATATTATAACACTGGAAAGATATCAACAAGTTAATCAGGTATAGACAGAATTTTCCAATTCTACAAAATGTACTTAGACATATGTTTACAACCGATTGAAAATTTCAGACCTAGAGATCAGTTGTGGTGTATTATATATATATATATATATATATATATTATATATATATATAGTATTATATATACATATATATATATGTGTGTGTGGTGTATATATATTTATATGTATGCATAGAAATGTTATTATTTCTAAATCTCTCAATAACAATTCTTTAAAGAAAATCCTATTTGCCAACATAATGTGGCTGCCCTGAAAGGGACGATGTTACTGTTGTTCCTTGGAGCTAAAACAACCGTAACATTGCCCCTTTCAGGACAGCCATATTGGTAAATAGCATATATGTATATATATATATATATATTGGTAAAAATGATAAGATAACAAAAGAAAGAAGGAGACCTCAATATTATGTAAATAGAGGAAATTTATCTGTAAATTAATATGTGACAATTATTCAATAGTCAAGATAAAACTCTGAGTTTCGGATGCCGAAGTGGAAATCCACAACACCATCTCTTCGGTTATCTATGTTTACTATGAAATTTTAATCTTGATTTATATAAGTAGCGGATTTTAACACAGTAATTTCCCTTATATAACGGTATTTTTTCATAGCGTTTTCAGATGGCCCGATACGAACCGAAGAGATGGTGTTGTGGATTTCCACTTTGGCATCTGAAACTCAGAGTTTTATCTTGACTATTGAATAATTGTCACATATTAATTAACATATATATATATATATATCTGTGTATCTTTGTGCATGTAGGTCTGTATTTATATATGCATATAAATATTTGTGTATATACTAATGATTTGTAGGAATGCAACATTTCGTTATGCAACCATAATCTACTACTACAAAGTATATCAAACATTTTTATAAGTCAATACCATTTTCTACTGTGTTAGCAGTGCTCTTGAATCACATGTTAAGGTCATCTCTACAGATTTTCTAGATTGTAGACAGCACGATTTTTGTTACAATGGTTCATATCTGAGATGTCAGACGTAAACAACAGCAATGAGATCAAAATTGCAAAAAAGGGGAAATGGATGTATATACCATATTCCAGGAGTTTTTGCTCCTTCATCGACAACTATCCAACCCATTCACCATCCACGAACTCTTGCTTAAATGACCCTCTAAATACAGTGGTGCAACATTATTGGATGCACCAATTTTATATATTAAACATTCCTGGAAGCTGGTCCATAAGCATTAATGACTTGTAGGGACACAGTATTTCGTTATGCAACCATGATGTTCTGCAAAGTGTATCAAACGTTTTTATAAGTCACTACCATGTTCTACTGTGTTAGCAGTGCTCTTAAATCACTTGTTAAGATCATCTCTACAGGTTTTCTAGAGAGATTAGAACCAGCACTGATTTTGTTACGATGTTTTGTATCTGAGACACTAGATATAGACAGCAATGGGATCGAAAATAAAAAAAGGAGTAAATGGGTGTATATGCCATATTTCAGGAAGTTTTGCTCCTTCCTCAGCACCCATCCAACCCATTAACCATCCACGAACACATTGCTTAAATGACCCTCTAAATACAGTGGTGCAACATTATTGGAAGCACCAATTTTACCTATTAAACATTCCTGGAAGCTGGTCCATAAGCATTAATGACTTGTAGGGACACGGTATTTCGTTATGCAACCATCTATCTATCTATCCGCTCAGTCGAAGTCAACTCTCGGTTACCATTGGATCAGTGTGCTCCAGTCAGTTCTATCCTTGGCAGCTTCTTTCAGATTGGCTATGTCCATTCCGGTATCACTCTTGATGGTGTCAAGCAGCGGGTTCTTGGTCGGGGCCTCTTCCTCTCTTGCCACTGACCATTCCGTATATATATATATATATATATATATATATATATATATATATATATAAATATATATATATACATATATGTATATATCCGCTCAGTCGAATTCGACTCTCGGTTACTTGTTGGATGAGTGTCATCCAGTCAGTTCTATCCTGGGCCGCTTCTTTCAGACTGGCTATGTCCGTTCCGGTATCCCTCTTGATGGTGTCAAGCCAGCGGGTTCTTGGTCGGCCTCTTCCTCTCTTGCCACTGACCATTCCAAGCATGATGTCCTTCTCCAGGGATTTTCTCCGCATAACATGACCGAAATATGCCATAATATACTATAAAGAAAATTAAAGGTTTTTATACATTAATACCACAATTTACTGTGTTAGCAGTGCTCTAACATCACTTGTTAAGATCATCTCTACAGGTTTTCTAGAGAAATTATAACCAGCACTGATTTTTGTTACGACGTTTCATATCCAAGATGTCAGATGTAAACAAACAATGAGATCGAAGATGAAAGTCATTAATATTTACGTACAAGTGAGTTAAAATTCCACCGAGGTCGACTTTGCCGTTCATCCTTTCAGGGTCGATAAATTAAGTACCAGTTGTGTACTGGGGTCGATCTAATTGACTAGCCCCTCTCCCCCAAAATTTCAGGCCTTGTGTCTAGAGTAGAAAAGAATATTTACATGCCAGGTCTAGGAAAGTGTTTAATATGTAAATTGATACAACCAATAACGTTACACTGTTGTATGCAGTGGTTGTATAAGCAACTAGCAGTATCACCCGGCGTTGCTCGGGTTTGTAAGGGAAATAACTACATAAGCATTTTTAGAGATGTAAAGTATAATAGCCATCTCAATATGGCTAACCACAAAGGGGGGGTGTTACTGTAACTTTTTACGTTCTGAGATTTAATAATAAATTTTTAGCGAGTTACTTCCCTTATATATACCAAAAATGCATTAAAAATGGGAAAAATTGATGGTAAATTCTTTTTAAAATCGTAGACTCATTGTAGACGCACGCTAATACCCAGAAGGGCTCGATATGAATCACGACTATAAGATACCCGGTTTTGGTTACACTGCACCGCAAAATGTGGGAGTAGTTAGGAATCTAAATCGTAGGAGACAGACAGCACACAACCTCACTTTTATATATAAAGATGAGCTCATGGATGTCGGATGGCTGCTGATGAAGGAGCAAAAATGCCTGAAGGATGACCTATAGGCCCATTACCCTTTTTTTATTTCTACCACTACTAGAATTTGTAATTCCATTTTATGGCT